>NC_134357.1:510571947-510663075 GCF_048569485.1 Anomaloglossus baeobatrachus | reverse complement strand
GACTACATTAAAGAAGCCCTCAGAATCCTATCGGACCCTTTTTATTATGAAATTGTCAGTAAAGAAAAATATAACCAAGCTGTTGTATCTTATAAAGTTTTAATCCAAGGTGCAGTGGATGCTAATATGCTGAGCCCAGCTGAAAAGAAGTTCCTTCAGGTGAATAATTCGCCATTATCCTTTTTTTATCACCTCCCAAAAGTCCATAAGAACTTACTTAATCCACCTGGGAGACCTATTATCTCTGGCATAAACTCCCTCACAGCGAATTTAGCCCACTATGTGGATCTATTAATGCAGCCACATGTTAGGAACCTTAAAAGCCATCTCAGGGACTCAGCCCATCTAGTAGAATTTCTAAATGAAATCGCATGGAACAAATCCTATATTTTTGTTTCAATTGATATAGCATCATTATATTCAAATATTCGCCACCATTTGGGCCTATTAGCGTTCTCTTTTTTTCTGGAGAATGATAACAGATTTCCTCTTCTGCAAAAAAACTTTCTTTGTGAAAGTATGCACTTCATCCTTCACAACAATTTTTTTACTTTCTTGGGAAAATTGTATCATCAGCATGTCGGTACAGCTATGGGATCTAAAGCCGCTTGCTCGTATGCTAATTTGTTTATGGGGCTATTTGAATTTCTATTTATTGAAAATGGCTCACATGGGAGTAGCATTATCCTGTATAAAAGGTTCATTGATGATCTCTTCATAATCTGGGATAGTGACCATTCAGATATCAGAACCTTTCTTGATGAACTTAATAGTAATGACTGGGGGTTGGATTTTACAGCTACTATATGCGATAAGGAGATCAACTTTTTGGACCTAACAATCTTTCATGACAATGAAAAAATTCTTACTAAGACCTTCTTCAAGAAGGTAGATGCTAATGCCTATATACACTTTGGAAGTGAACATTATGCCAAATGGTTGCAAAACATTCCTCTCAATCAATACAAGAGGATTAGGAGAAATTGTTCGCGTGACATTGATTTTAGAGATCAAGTAGATGTATTGAGGGGGCGTTTTTCAGAGAAAAGATACCCTGGTTCTTTGGTCCGGAGAGCCTACCAGGAGACTGCTAAACTCAAACAGTCTGATCTCATTAAAAGGAGAAAGGCCCCCTTGGATTTAACAAGGGGTAAAATGTTAGATGGATTTGCATTAAATTTTATTACTACCTTCAGCAGGGATAATCTGATTATAAGGGACACTCTATCTAAGCATTGGTCGATCCTGCAAAAAGATCCCATCCTTAGCTCCATTTTGCCCTCAGCTCCTGGTGTTACTTTTAAACGGGCACCAACTATCAAGACTATAGTAGCCCCCAGTAGGCTCAGAACAGTAACTTCTAACCAAAATAAGAATACCCCTACCATAGGGGGAGCTTTTAGATGCGGGTCAAAAAAATGTTTGTGTTGTAAGAATATATGTCACGGGAGGACCACCTTTAGTACTCCTGGTACCTCTGAGAATTTCCCAATAAGAGATCATCTGACATGTCAGTCCGATCATGTGGTGTATCTGGTGGACTGCAAATGTGGTAAGCAATATGTAGGTCGGACCAGTCAGGAACTCCATAATAGAGTCAATTCCCATCGCCATAACATCAAGATTGGCTTCCTAAAACATGGGTTGTCTAAACACTGCACTATTGCACACAATAAAAATCCAGATTTCAAAATCACACCCATTGAGCAGGTTCCCCCTAATGCCAACAATAGGGCAGAAGCACTCAGCAGAAAGGAAACCTACTGGATACACAGATTGAATACCCTCAAGCCCTTTGGTCTCAATGAGATTACTGATTTATTTTATTAACTTGTGGGAATATGTCCTTGTGATTTTTTATGATTGATTCATCGTCATAATGATTGCCTTTTATGTTTTATTCGCCATATATTCTTCATATATATTTTTATATATATATATATATATATTTTTACCTATAGATTCACGTTTTTATATTTACATATTTTTATATCATGTTTGTATCATTTTTCTCCGATAGACTGTTTTTATATTCATGTCTTAAATGTTCTTTTAATCACCAGTTCAGATATTTTTAATTTCCCCTCCCCCCTCCCACCCCCACCCCCACCCTCTCTCTCTTTTCATGTTACTAATGATATACTGTCAACATATGTATTTGTCAGTAATCCCTGTGCGCATCGCACATATATCCTGACTCTCCCCCCTTTTTTATTAATTCATTTCTTGCTCAAATTACTACGTGTTTCAAATAATGCATTACTGTTTTTAAGCTACCCTTGTCCTTCCCTTGCTTTTTCAGTGTCAAAAATCAGCTTTTTTGGTAAACCAATTATGAGTGATTTTTGGATGGTTTGTCAGATTGAGATGAACTGTCTTTTATTCTGCCTAGCACTGTCGGGCTTGATCCCGTTTCACAGCCCTCTGAGCATTTCATTCGTGATTTGTCTTTCCTTCTCCACGGCTTGACTACATGTTTTTTCGGGTAAATCCTGAACTGTCACCGGCTGCACGCACGCGCACTAAAGTTAGTTCCCACGCTCCTGAACTTTCTTAACCTTGAGATGTGAGGAACTCGCTACTTTTTATGTGAAGCGCGCTTGCGCTTTGCAATTTTTTCCCACGATCTGAACTCCCTTTCACCTCTTCTCATTAAGAGAACCTGCTTCCATTCCTATACATGCGCACTACACCGTTCCTCTGTTGCTCCTCCTGGTTTATCATAACGGATCCCTTTCACTAGTCGATTCTATTCAAGTGCATTTCACCCATCAATTAAAAAAATTAAAAAGGTTGAGTTCTAATAATAACTGAAACGATGTCACTATCGGTCCTACTTGTAAATGCAATAGATGCCCTGTTCTATTTGCCGATTTTTTGCCTAGTGCAGTTTTAGTGGCCAATGGTTTTTATAGCCAACCATGAATCATCACTCGACCTCTCTGTTAGCACAATGACAGTGTGATGGCCGGTCAATTTCACGGCCACTCTACCCCAGGTTCGTGTCAAAGATCATTGATAATAGTATATATATTACCCACTCCCCTTTTTTTTTTTTTTTTTTTTCCACGTTTTTTTTCCACGTTTTCACTTTCAAATTTATTTTGTCTGTTTTTTTTTTTTTCATGATTTTCATTGTTGATTATGATTTCTCTGTTTGATCTAAATGTATCAATGTATATTTATTTAATTTTTGTAAGGGCCATGTAATGTGGCTTCACTCCACGTGGCAATGAGTCATTGCTCCACAGCACACGGTGAACTGACGTCATAGCCAGGGATCCCTCATCCTCCTCCTCCCCACCCCCCTTTTTTTCTGTATATCCTTTTTAAGGGCTCCTCCTTGGTATCTGTAAAATCCTTTTCCCTGAAGAAGGAGGCAGCTGTTGCCTCCGAAACGCGTAGGAATGAAGTAAAATAAAAGAATTGTCTGTTCATCACTGATGTCCGTGGTCTTCAAGCGCGGTGTTAAACCTGTTTTCTCCAGTCCCGAATTTGAAGTCTTGCTTGTACAACAGGGCTGCTGCTGGACCACCTTAGCGCTCGCCTATGCTCTCAAAGGGGTTGTGACTGGCACAACCCAACCAGGTGAGTGCACCATTTCCTCATACTTTTTACCCAGTAAATCGGGTAATACCCTATTGCGCCTTCTCTCTCTCAAATTTAGTTTACTCAAGTCCGTTGGGCATCGGGATTTGGCGGTGTGACCAAGTTCCTTTTTCCTCTTGAGAACCGGGCAGCAGAGGGTACATCATCAACTCCTCTATCGATTCAAGAGACATGGATTATTACAGTAATCGACTCTCCTCTAGAGAAAGGTTAATACTTCAGACTGCGGGTACACCAGAAAGCAATGATCCTGAATCCAGTATGGACTCAGGGGTCCCTTTTTCTGAGGATGATACTTTCCTTATGAAGAAATTGTTTCATACTTTGGAGGACCTTATGAAAGAAGAGATGCATTACAGCCTGGATGCCAGGTTTTTATCGATATACCTGGATGAAGGACTTTGTCCTAAAGGCTTGCAGATTGGACGTGAATCACCCTTTCCGCAGGACCAAGTTTTTACAGCCAAATGGAGTGACTTATTTAAGGACTGCATGAAAGGTATGTTGCTTTGCCTTCATGAGAAAAGGACTAATATTGCCATAGCTTCAGCCCAAAAAATCACTGAGCTAAATTGTGAACTTTCCAAGTTTTGTTTGCACCCAGACTATAAATATTTGAATTCAGGGCTCAATACTCGTCTCCTGCAGCTGGAGCATGACACGATCATGAGAAAGTCCAAAAAACTCCAAAGGGATAGGCATGACAAGAGTAAAGCAAAATCCCACCCTTCTAGTGTGGATTCAATGCCCCCCCTCCCTCCTAGAAGGATTTCACATAGGAGTTTTAGCTCCTCCTCCAGCAATAATTTTAATAATAGAAAAAGTTTTATCAATAGTAAATTTCATAAGCTTAACAATGGTCATCAGAACGTAGCTGGAGGTTCTAGCAGCATTGTGGTAAAACCATCAGCTGCTAATGGGGAGACCGACTCCAGCAAGCCCGTCAGGCAGCCTGATAAGATAGATTTGCTGGCAGATGAAGTCTTCCAGCAGGTCAATGCTCCTATTGAAAGCAAGGCTGTAGTGGCAACTTCTGCAGCCCAACCGTCCATCTCTAGAGATTGCATTAATCCCCTGCCGTTGAACCCGGCCTCCCTGAACCCGGAGGAAACACGGGCTCATCTGGCTAGAATTAGACTCCAAATAGATAAAATCAGAAAGGAAAGAGCCCTCATCGAACAGGAAGAAAAGGTCCTTATCACATCGCAAGATGGTGATATTATTGACTTATTAAACATATCCGTACATGATGACTATACCCCTTCATTTGGTTCACCAATACTACTAGTCCCTGAGATTGCACCCATAGAACCTGAAAAAATCATTATCGATAATTCTAATATGTCCCAGCCGTCAGTATCGTTTTTACCATCGGCGAAAATCCAGAAAACTAATCTAATAACTGATTTTTTAGTCCCACGATCATCAACCAAAAAAAGAAAAAACAGCGTAGAGGAGTCAGAGCAGGTTCCAAATGCAAACAAAAAAGAAAAAAAGAATGTCTAAACAGATCCAACAGTGCAAACAATGTGATCTGTGATGGTGCTATATCGAGAGAGACTGCTATCACTAATAACATTTTTAATCTCTCTGATCATGTCTTAAGCAAGGGTGAAATCCAAGTTCTAAATAAGGGCTTGTCTTTTTGCCCATCGTATAGGTCAAAAGACTTTGACCTCTTCCTGGATGTTCAAAAGTATATCAGAAAATTAACCCTGAAAAGGCATTTTTTATTAAAAAAGGATGACACTAACTTTGTCAATCTCCCAGAAACAACTTCTTATTATCATACTGCGGTTAAGGCGAAATCGAAGTTCTATCCTATAGCCAGCCAAGGCCATTTCATAAAAACCTTTTGCGACCTAGTATTGGCGGATTTAAAAGTAGCAGTTAATCGAAAAAAACTTTTTAAGCATAACCTGTCACATATAGAAAAGAAAGCCCTAATTAGTCTTAAAAATAATAGCGATATAGTAATTCGAGCAGCTGATAAAGGTGGAGGAATAGTTATCCAAAATAGGGCAGACTACATTAAAGAAGCCCTCAGAATCCTATCGGACCCTTTTTATTATGAAATTGTCAGTAAAGAAAAATATAACCAAGCTGTTGTATCTTATAAAGTTTTAATCCAAGGTGCAGTGGATGCTAATATGCTGAGCCCAGCTGAAAAGAAGTTCCTTCAGGTGAATAATTCGCCATTATCCTTTTTTTATCACCTCCCAAAAGTCCATAAGAACTTACTTAATCCACCTGGGAGACCTATTATCTCTGGCATAAACTCCCTCACAGCGAATTTAGCCCACTATGTGGATCTATTAATGCAGCCACATGTTAGGAACCTTAAAAGCCATCTCAGGGACTCAGCCCATCTAGTAGAATTTCTAAATGAAATCGCATGGAACAAATCCTATATTTTTGTTTCAATTGATATAGCATCATTATATTCAAATATTCGCCACCATTTGGGCCTATTAGCGTTCTCTTTTTTTCTGGAGAATGATAACAGATTTCCTCTTCTGCAAAAAAACTTTCTTTGTGAAAGTATGCACTTCATCCTTCACAACAATTTTTTTACTTTCTTGGGAAAATTGTATCATCAGCATGTCGGTACAGCTATGGGATCTAAAGCCGCTTGCTCGTATGCTAATTTGTTTATGGGGCTATTTGAATTTCTATTTATTGAAAATGGCTCACATGGGAGTAGCATTATCCTGTATAAAAGGTTCATTGATGATCTCTTCATAATCTGGGATAGTGACCATTCAGATATCAGAACCTTTCTTGATGAACTTAATAGTAATGACTGGGGGTTGGATTTTACAGCTACTATATGCGATAAGGAGATCAACTTTTTGGACCTAACAATCTTTCATGACAATGAAAAAATTCTTACTAAGACCTTCTTCAAGAAGGTAGATGCTAATGCCTATATACACTTTGGAAGTGAACATTATGCCAAATGGTTGCAAAACATTCCTCTCAATCAATACAAGAGGATTAGGAGAAATTGTTCGCGTGACATTGATTTTAGAGATCAAGTAGATGTATTGAGGGGGCGTTTTTCAGAGAAAAGATACCCTGGTTCTTTGGTCCGGAGAGCCTACCAGGAGACTGCTAAACTCAAACAGTCTGATCTCATTAAAAGGAGAAAGGCCCCCTTGGATTTAACAAGGGGTAAAATGTTAGATGGATTTGCATTAAATTTTATTACTACCTTCAGCAGGGATAATCTGATTATAAGGGACACTCTATCTAAGCATTGGTCGATCCTGCAAAAAGATCCCATCCTTAGCTCCATTTTGCCCTCAGCTCCTGGTGTTACTTTTAAACGGGCACCAACTATCAAGACTATAGTAGCCCCCAGTAGGCTCAGAACAGTAACTTCTAACCAAAATAAGAATACCCCTACCATAGGGGGAGCTTTTAGATGCGGGTCAAAAAAATGTTTGTGTTGTAAGAATATATGTCACGGGAGGACCACCTTTAGTACTCCTGGTACCTCTGAGAATTTCCCAATAAGAGATCATCTGACATGTCAGTCCGATCATGTGGTGTATCTGGTGGACTGCAAATGTGGTAAGCAATATGTAGGTCGGACCAGTCAGGAACTCCATAATAGAGTCAATTCCCATCGCCATAACATCAAGATTGGCTTCCTAAAACATGGGTTGTCTAAACACTGCACTATTGCACACAATAAAAATCCAGATTTCAAAATCACACCCATTGAGCAGGTTCCCCCTAATGCCAACAATAGGGCAGAAGCACTCAGCAGAAAGGAAACCTACTGGATACACAGATTGAATACCCTCAAGCCCTTTGGTCTCAATGAGATTACTGATTTATTTTATTAACTTGTGGGAATATGTCCTTGTGATTTTTTATGATTGATTCATCGTCATAATGATTGCCTTTTATGTTTTATTCGCCATATATTCTTCATATATATTTTTATATATATATATATATATATTTTTACCTATAGATTCACGTTTTTATATTTACATATTTTTATATCATGTTTGTATCATTTTTCTCCGATAGACTGTTTTTATATTCATGTCTTAAATGTTCTTTTAATCACCAGTTCAGATATTTTTAATTTCCCCTCCCCCCTCCCACCCCCACCCCCACCCTCTCTCTCTTTTCATGTTACTAATGATATACTGTCAACATATGTATTTGTCAGTAATCCCTGTGCGCATCGCACATATATCCTGACTCTCCCCCCTTTTTTATTAATTCATTTCTTGCTCAAATTACTACGTGTTTCAAATAATGCATTACTGTTTTTAAGCTACCCTTGTCCTTCCCTTGCTTTTTCAGTGTCAAAAATCAGCTTTTTTGGTAAACCAATTATGAGTGATTTTTGGATGGTTTGTCAGATTGAGATGAACTGTCTTTTATTCTGCCTAGCACTGTCGGGCTTGATCCCGTTTCACAGCCCTCTGAGCATTTCATTCGTGATTTGTCTTTCCTTCTCCACGGCTTGACTACATGTTTTTTCGGGTAAATCCTGAACTGTCACCGGCTGCACGCACGCGCACTAAAGTTAGTTCCCACGCTCCTGAACTTTCTTAACCTTGAGATGTGAGGAACTCGCTACTTTTTATGTGAAGCGCGCTTGCGCTTTGCAATTTTTTCCCACGATCTGAACTCCCTTTCACCTCTTCTCATTAAGAGAACCTGCTTCCATTCCTATACATGCGCACTACACCGTTCCTCTGTTGCTCCTCCTGGTTTATCATAACGGATCCCTTTCACTAGTCGATTCTATTCAAGTGCATTTCACCCATCAATTAAAAAAATTAAAAAGGTTGAGTTCTAATAATAACTGAAACGATGTCACTATCGGTCCTACTTGTAAATGCAATAGATGCCCTGTTCTATTTGCCGATTTTTTGCCTAGTGCAGTTTTAGTGGCCAATGGTTTTTATAGCCAACCATGAATCATCACTCGACCTCTCTGTTAGCACAATGACAGTGTGATGGCCGGTCAATTTCACGGCCACTCTACCCCAGGTTCGTGTCAAAGATCATTGATAATAGTATATATATTACCCACTCCCCTTTTTTTTTTTTTTTTTTCCACGTTTTCACTTTCAAATTTATTTTGTCTGGTTTTTTTTTTTCATGATTTTCATTGTTGATTATGATTTCTCTGTTTGATCTAAATGTATCAATGTATATTTATTTAATTTTTGTAAGGGCCATGTAATGTGGCTTCACTCCACGTGGCAATGAGTCATTGCTCCACAGCACACGGTGAACTGACGTCATAGCCAGGGATCCCTCATCCTCCTCCTCCCCACCCCCCTTTTTTTCTGTATATCCTTTTTAAGGGCTCCTCCTTGGTATCTGTAAAATCCTTTTCCCTGAAGAAGGAGGCAGCTGTTGCCTCCGAAACGCGTAGGAATGAAGTAAAATAAAAGAATTGTCTGTTCATCACTGATGTCCGTGGTCTTCAAGCGCGGTGTTAAACCTGTTTTCTCCAGTCCCGAATTTGAAGTCTTGCTTGTACAACAGGGCTGCTGCTGGACCACCTTAGCGCTCGCCTATGCTCTCAAAGGGGTTGTGACTGGCACAACCCAACCAGGTGAGTGCACCATTTCCTCATACTTTTTACCCAGTAAATCGGGTAATACCCTATTGCGCCTTCTCTCTCTCAAATTTAGTTTACTCAAGTCCGTTGGGCATCGGGATTTGGCGGTGTGACCAAGTTCCTTTTTCCTCTTGAGAACCGGGCAGCAGAGGGTACATCATCAACTCCTCTATCGATTCAAGAGACATGGATTATTACAGTAATCGACTCTCCTCTAGAGAAAGGTTAATACTTCAGACTGCGGGTACACCAGAAAGCAATGATCCTGAATCCAGTATGGACTCAGGGGTCCCTTTTTCTGAGGATGATACTTTCCTTATGAAGAAATTGTTTCATACTTTGGAGGACCTTATGAAAGAAGAGATGCATTACAGCCTGGATGCCAGGTTTTTATCGATATACCTGGATGAAGGACTTTGTCCTAAAGGCTTGCAGATTGGACGTGAATCACCCTTTCCGCAGGACCAAGTTTTTACAGCCAAATGGAGTGACTTATTTAAGGACTGCATGAAAGGTATGTTGCTTTGCCTTCATGAGAAAAGGACTAATATTGCCATAGCTTCAGCCCAAAAAATCACTGAGCTAAATTGTGAACTTTCCAAGTTTTGTTTGCACCCAGACTATAAATATTTGAATTCAGGGCTCAATACTCGTCTCCTGCAGCTGGAGCATGACACGATCATGAGAAAGTCCAAAAAACTCCAAAGGGATAGGCATGACAAGAGTAAAGCAAAATCCCACCCTTCTAGTGTGGATTCAATGCCCCCCCTCCCTCCTAGAAGGATTTCACATAGGAGTTTTAGCTCCTCCTCCAGCAATAATTTTAATAATAGAAAAAGTTTTATCAATAGTAAATTTCATAAGCTTAACAATGGTCATCAGAACGTAGCTGGAGGTTCTAGCAGCATTGTGGTAAAACCATCAGCTGCTAATGGGGAGACCGACTCCAGCAAGCCCGTCAGGCAGCCTGATAAGATAGATTTGCTGGCAGATGAAGTCTTCCAGCAGGTCAATGCTCCTATTGAAAGCAAGGCTGTAGTGGCAACTTCTGCAGCCCAACCGTCCATCTCTAGAGATTGCATTAATCCCCTGCCGTTGAACCCGGCCTCCCTGAACCCGGAGGAAACACGGGCTCATCTGGCTAGAATTAGACTCCAAATAGATAAAATCAGAAAGGAAAGAGCCCTCATCGAACAGGAAGAAAAGGTCCTTATCACATCGCAAGATGGTGATATTATTGACTTATTAAACATATCCGTACATGATGACTATACCCCTTCATTTGGTTCACCAATACTACTAGTCCCTGAGATTGCACCCATAGAACCTGAAAAAATCATTATCGATAATTCTAATATGTCCCAGCCGTCAGTATCGTTTTTACCATCGGCGAAAATCCAGAAAACTAATCTAATAACTGATTTTTTAGTCCCACGATCATCAACCAAAAAAAGAAAAAACAGCGTAGAGGAGTCAGAGCAGGTTCCAAATGCAAACAAAAAAGAAAAAAAGAATGTCTAAACAGATCCAACAGTGCAAACAATGTGATCTGTGATGGTGCTATATCGAGAGAGACTGCTATCACTAATAACATTTTTAATCTCTCTGATCATGTCTTAAGCAAGGGTGAAATCCAAGTTCTAAATAAGGGCTTGTCTTTTTGCCCATCGTATAGGTCAAAAGACTTTGACCTCTTCCTGGATGTTCAAAAGTATATCAGAAAATTAACCCTGAAAAGGCATTTTTTATTAAAAAAGGATGACACTAACTTTGTCAATCTCCCAGAAACAACTTCTTATTATCATACTGCGGTTAAGGCGAAATCGAAGTTCTATCCTATAGCCAGCCAAGGCCATTTCATAAAAACCTTTTGCGACCTAGTATTGGCGGATTTAAAAGTAGCAGTTAATCGAAAAAAACTTTTTAAGCATAACCTGTCACATATAGAAAAGAAAGCCCTAATTAGTCTTAAAAATAATAGCGATATAGTAATTCGAGCAGCTGATAAAGGTGGAGGAATAGTTATCCAAAATAGGGCAGACTACATTAAAGAAGCCCTCAGAATCCTATCGGACCCTTTTTATTATGAAATTGTCAGTAAAGAAAAATATAACCAAGCTGTTGTATCTTATAAAGTTTTAATCCAAGGTGCAGTGGATGCTAATATGCTGAGCCCAGCTGAAAAGAAGTTCCTTCAGGTGAATAATTCGCCATTATCCTTTTTTTATCACCTCCCAAAAGTCCATAAGAACTTACTTAATCCACCTGGGAGACCTATTATCTCTGGCATAAACTCCCTCACAGCGAATTTAGCCCACTATGTGGATCTATTAATGCAGCCACATGTTAGGAACCTTAAAAGCCATCTCAGGGACTCAGCCCATCTAGTAGAATTTCTAAATGAAATCGCATGGAACAAATCCTATATTTTTGTTTCAATTGATATAGCATCATTATATTCAAATATTCGCCACCATTTGGGCCTATTAGCGTTCTCTTTTTTTCTGGAGAATGATAACAGATTTCCTCTTCTGCAAAAAAACTTTCTTTGTGAAAGTATGCACTTCATCCTTCACAACAATTTTTTTACTTTCTTGGGAAAATTGTATCATCAGCATGTCGGTACAGCTATGGGATCTAAAGCCGCTTGCTCGTATGCTAATTTGTTTATGGGGCTATTTGAATTTCTATTTATTGAAAATGGCTCACATGGGAGTAGCATTATCCTGTATAAAAGGTTCATTGATGATCTCTTCATAATCTGGGATAGTGACCATTCAGATATCAGAACCTTTCTTGATGAACTTAATAGTAATGACTGGGGGTTGGATTTTACAGCTACTATATGCGATAAGGAGATCAACTTTTTGGACCTAACAATCTTTCATGACAATGAAAAAATTCTTACTAAGACCTTCTTCAAGAAGGTAGATGCTAATGCCTATATACACTTTGGAAGTGAACATTATGCCAAATGGTTGCAAAACATTCCTCTCAATCAATACAAGAGGATTAGGAGAAATTGTTCGCGTGACATTGATTTTAGAGATCAAGTAGATGTATTGAGGGGGCGTTTTTCAGAGAAAAGATACCCTGGTTCTTTGGTCCGGAGAGCCTACCAGGAGACTGCTAAACTCAAACAGTCTGATCTCATTAAAAGGAGAAAGGCCCCCTTGGATTTAACAAGGGGTAAAATGTTAGATGGATTTGCATTAAATTTTATTACTACCTTCAGCAGGGATAATCTGATTATAAGGGACACTCTATCTAAGCATTGGTCGATCCTGCAAAAAGATCCCATCCTTAGCTCCATTTTGCCCTCAGCTCCTGGTGTTACTTTTAAACGGGCACCAACTATCAAGACTATAGTAGCCCCCAGTAGGCTCAGAACAGTAACTTCTAACCAAAATAAGAATACCCCTACCATAGGGGGAGCTTTTAGATGCGGGTCAAAAAAATGTTTGTGTTGTAAGAATATATGTCACGGGAGGACCACCTTTAGTACTCCTGGTACCTCTGAGAATTTCCCAATAAGAGATCATCTGACATGTCAGTCCGATCATGTGGTGTATCTGGTGGACTGCAAATGTGGTAAGCAATATGTAGGTCGGACCAGTCAGGAACTCCATAATAGAGTCAATTCCCATCGCCATAACATCAAGATTGGCTTCCTAAAACATGGGTTGTCTAAACACTGCACTATTGCACACAATAAAAATCCAGATTTCAAAATCACACCCATTGAGCAGGTTCCCCCTAATGCCAACAATAGGGCAGAAGCACTCAGCAGAAAGGAAACCTACTGGATACACAGATTGAATACCCTCAAGCCCTTTGGTCTCAATGAGATTACTGATTTATTTTATTAACTTGTGGGAATATGTCCTTGTGATTTTTTATGATTGATTCATCGTCATAATGATTGCCTTTTATGTTTTATTCGCCATATATTCTTCATATATATTTTTATATATATATATATATATTTTTACCTATAGATTCACGTTTTTATATTTACATATTTTTATATCATGTTTGTATCATTTTTCTCCGATAGACTGTTTTTATATTCATGTCTTAAATGTTCTTTTAATCACCAGTTCAGATATTTTTAATTTCCCCTCCCCCCTCCCACCCCCACCCCCACCCTCTCTCTCTTTTCATGTTACTAATGATATACTGTCAACATATGTATTTGTCAGTAATCCCTGTGCGCATCGCACATATATCCTGACTCTCCCCCCTTTTTTATTAATTCATTTCTTGCTCAAATTACTACGTGTTTCAAATAATGCATTACTGTTTTTAAGCTACCCTTGTCCTTCCCTTGCTTTTTCAGTGTCAAAAATCAGCTTTTTTGGTAAACCAATTATGAGTGATTTTTGGATGGTTTGTCAGATTGAGATGAACTGTCTTTTATTCTGCCTAGCACTGTCGGGCTTGATCCCGTTTCACAGCCCTCTGAGCATTTCATTCGTGATTTGTCTTTCCTTCTCCACGGCTTGACTACATGTTTTTTCGGGTAAATCCTGAACTGTCACCGGCTGCACGCACGCGCACTAAAGTTAGTTCCCACGCTCCTGAACTTTCTTAACCTTGAGATGTGAGGAACTCGCTACTTTTTATGTGAAGCGCGCTTGCGCTTTGCAATTTTTTCCCACGATCTGAACTCCCTTTCACCTCTTCTCATTAAGAGAACCTGCTTCCATTCCTATACATGCGCACTACACCGTTCCTCTGTTGCTCCTCCTGGTTTATCATAACGGATCCCTTTCACTAGTCGATTCTATTCAAGTGCATTTCACCCATCAATTAAAAAAATTAAAAAGGTTGAGTTCTAATAATAACTGAAACGATGTCACTATCGGTCCTACTTGTAAATGCAATAGATGCCCTGTTCTATTTGCCGATTTTTTGCCTAGTGCAGTTTTAGTGGCCAATGGTTTTTATAGCCAACCATGAATCATCACTCGACCTCTCTGTTAGCACAATGACAGTGTGATGGCCGGTCAATTTCACGGCCACTCTACCCCAGGTTCGTGTCAAAGATCATTGATAATAGTATATATATTACCCACTCCCCTTTTTTTTTTTTTTTTTTCCACGTTTTCACTTTCAAATTTATTTTGTCTGTTTTTTTTTTTCATGATTTTCATTGTTGATTATGATTTCTCTGTTTGATCTAAATGTATCAATGTATATTTATTTAATTTTTGTAAGGGCCATGTAATGTGGCTTCACTCCACGTGGCAATGAGTCATTGCTCCACAGCACACGGTGAACTGACGTCATAGCCAGGGATCCCTCATCCTCCTCCTCCCCACCCCCCTTTTTTTCTGTATATCCTTTTTAAGGGCTCCTCCTTGGTATCTGTAAAATCCTTTTCCCTGAAGAAGGAGGCAGCTGTTGCCTCCGAAACGCGTAGGAATGAAGTAAAATAAAAGAATTGTCTGTTCATCACTGATGTCCGTGGTCTTCAAGCGCGGTGTTAAACCTGTTTTCTCCAGTCCCGAATTTGAAGTCTTACCATATAGTGAACATAGTGAATAAAATAATCTCAAAAACCATAGTGCTATCACACTTTTTTTGCAATTTTTCTGCATTTGGATTTTTTTGCCGTTTTCTAGTACACTATATGGTAAAACTGATGGTTTCATTTAAAAGTACAGCTCGTTCCGCAAAAAATAAGCCCTCACATGACCATATTGACTGAAAAACAAAAAAGTTACGTCTCTCAGAAAAAGAATGGCGAAAAAAAAAAACGGAAAGCGAAAAATCGTCCGGTCGTGAAGGGGTTAAAGGGAAGGTATCGCAGTTTTTTATTTTTGTATTAAAAATAGTGATTATGAAATAAAGTATGTTTAATACAAAATGAAAATCGCTGCTTATTTAGTTTTTATTTAATTCTAATTTTACTGGAGGCACTGGGGGCTGCCATGCTGTATTTGCTGTGTGTGTAACGACAGTTACTCCTTTATGGCAGCCCCTGTGCATAGAGAACAGTGGTCGAGATCCGACCCCATCAGTAACGTTACAGTAGGCGTCTGCTGTGACCTGGACGCGCCCCCTGGGCTATCCAGATCAAAGCAGAGGGAAGAGATCAGCGCCATCATTGTGGAGCTCACAGCGTATGCTGTTTGCTCCACTTTACCCCTATCCTATCAACCGCCAGTATGTGTGAGTACAGGCCGCCTCCCCATCCCTCCTCCCATTACCGTCTCTGATGACACCCCCTCCCTCCGCTCTGCCCCTGCTACTGCTTCCGCCCCTCCCCTCGCTGTTATCGTCTCCAATGACACCCCCTCCCTCCTCTACCCAGCCCCCGCTCTGCCCGCCGCTGCTGTGTGTTTGTGTGCCACTGCATGTGAGTACCGCCGCTGCTACCGTCTCCAAAAACACCCCCCGCTCAAGCCTCCCCCCCTTCCGCCTGCCACCTGTCGGCCTGTGTGATACTGTCTGCACGGCTGTGTATCTAATCCTATCCTGTGTGAAACGGTCTGCTGAGCCGTGTATCTAATCCTATCCTGTGTGATACTGTCTGCTGAGCCATGAATTTAATCCTATCCTGTGTGATACTGTCTGCAGGGCTATGTATCGAATCCTCTCCTGTGTGATACGGTCGGCACATCTGTGTATCTAATCCTCCTGTGTGATACTGTTTGCTGAGCTGTGTATCTAATCCTAGCCTGTGTGATACTGTCTGCATAGCTGTGTATCTAATCCTATGTGATACTGTCTGCTGAGCCGTGTAGCTAATCCTATCCCGAATGGTACTGTCTGCACAGCTGTGTATGTAATCCTATCCTGTGTGATACTCCTGCTGTCCTTGGTGACACTTTTGACATTTCTGGTCACCAACAAAATGGCTCTGCACTATGTTCCTATATGTCATTCTCTGTTATCTGTTGGAAACACTCAGATCAGGAGGGGGGGGGTTGTGACATCAAACACAGGAGAGCAGACTCCTCTGCCTAGTGCGAGCCCCCCCAATGTGCAACACGACTCCCCCCAAAGTGCAACACAGCCCCCTGCAAGCACCCCCCAATGTGCAGCATTGCCCCCTGCCTAGTCTGCCCTGCAAGCCGCCCCAACTTGCAATACAGCCCCCTGCAAGCCCCCCCAACAAGCAGCCTCTCTCCCTTCGAGCCGCCCCCAACGTGCAGCCTCTCACCCTGCGAGCCCCCCCAACGTGCAGCCTCTCTCCCTGCGAGCCCCCTTAACGTGCAGCCTCTCTCCCTGTGAGCCCCCCCAACGTGCAACACTGCCTCCTGCAAGCCCCCAACATGCAGCGTTGCCCCCTGCCTAGTGTGCCCTGCAAGCCCCCCAGAGTGCAACACGGCCCCATGCAAGCCCCCCCAAAGTGCAGCGTCACCCCCTGCCTAGTGTGAGCCCCACCCAACATGCAGCCCCCCCCAACGTGCAGCCTCCTCCTCCTGCGAGCATCCCCCAACTTCCAGCCTGCCCAGTGCGAGCCACCACAACCCACACAAATGCCCCCCTGCCCAGTGTGAGCCCTCACAACCCGCACCAATACCCCCTGCCCAGTGCGAGCCTCCACAACCCGGACCAATGCCCTGCTGCCCCATGCGAGACCCTAAAACGTGCAGCCCCCTGTCCAGTGTTAGCCCCCCCAAACATGCAGCCTCCTGTCCAGTGTTAGTCCCCTCAAACATGCAGCATCACCCCGTCCAGTGTGATTCCCCCCCCCCCCCCAAACGTGCAGAGACGTCTCGTGTCCAGGGCAAGCCCCCCTTCCTTATGGAAACCTATACAGCACTGTGCTGTAGCTTCAGTAATTTCCCTGTGAACTACCGTATACATGACCTGCAGCCCCCAGCAGTGACAGGAGACACTTTGTTTTTTCTGCCTCCGAAATACAGTCTGAGACCTCAGAGTTATAACTAATGAAAAGCTGAATGATTCTCCACCTCAAGGTCACGATCCATCTGCTCTGCACAGGAGCCTGAGCACTGCTGCTCCCCGCTCACAGATCTGCACTGAGGAGGCCCCACCCCTTCCGGTGACATTTTTCCCTCAAAATATAAACTCCATTCTAAATGCTATCTTTGCAGGATGTAGCCACATATGAGAGAAGAAGCTGGAGACATTTTGTGCAGCGCTGACCTGTACAGCCCCCATGGAAGCAGCCAAGCTGCTTGGATCCGGTTTCACTGTGGCTCTAGGGTCTCCGGACCCGGGGGTCGTGCGGCCACTCAAATGAAAAGGGGGGAGTATTTACAGGGAGGTTAAAGTTTGTGACGCCACCTGTGGTGTATGGTAATTAGGAGTACCACCGCTGCTGTTGGGAGTACCCGGGGTTGATGGAATGAGACAACAAGGTGTTGGAATCCTCCACAGATAGGGGATGCCTCGGGACTCGGTGAAAGGAGGGAAGTGCCGTGGGGATGAAGGGGTCACTCTCATATTCACTCAGTCCATAAGCAGACACCGACAACTGGGTAAACCAAGTCTCTGGGTACCGCTGCCGCAGAGGGGAGCTCGTCCGGGTCCCATCCCCAAGTGGTGCTGCCTGGTGGTCCATGACCTGCCTCCTGGCACTTAGTTTAGACTTCAACTTGATGGCCCGGTAGCTTGGAACTAGCCGGGCCCCGCTCCCCAGGATGGCTAAGTGAGGGAGCTTGCTCTCAGGGCTCACGCTTGGGATTTTCTGGACCCTTTTTGGTTGGAAAGTCCTATCCCCCTCGTTGCGCTAATGCCCCGATTCTGGAGCGGGTGGGAACAGATCGTGAAGGCTCCGTTCTCCTCAGGTGAATTGTCGGGTTGCCTGAAGCTACCCCCTGACCCAGGGTCCGTGTACCCCGTCGTGCCTTTGGTCCCGGACCGGTGATAGGACCAGGCTGCCGGCCGTCCTCCTCGATGAGTCCGAGTACCCTACCACGATCCCCTGCGACCGGGTGTCTGATTCCTCTAGGCCCAGACGACCATCTGCAACCTAGGCAGTTACTTAGGGAGTCCCACTCCCGATTTCCTCTGAGCTCCTCTCAGCTCGTGGGCTACTCTCCAACCTCCTTCTCCACTCACTCCACTCTACTCAACTGACTACATTTCCTCACCTCCCCTCCCTAACCCCCCCCCAGGTGAGCGACTCTATTCCTTTCAAGCCGTCCACTGGTGTCAGGTGGGTGTGGTGCAGGGTGTCTCTAGGGTGTTGATTCGCTGATCGAGGCAACACCACTTAAGTGGGGACCCAGAACCAAGAGGGAGGCAGAATACTGCACTGAAGGGCAGCTTGTGCAGTACCCTGTGACGACCTGATAGTCCAGGGGCGTCACAGACTGGTTAGGCTAGTTTCACACACCCGGCTTTTCGCCGGTTTGCCGGTTCCGGCGCACGCCAGTACAGTGTATACAGTACAGTGGCAGTGCGACAAGCTCCGGTCACATGCTGTCATGGACCGGAGCATGTCACCCGGAAGTGCGCCAAATCCGGCAAACTGGCAAAAAGCCAGATGTGTGAAACGAGCCTAATGAAGGAACAGAGTGTGGTAGAGGGGCACAGAGCTAAACCTGGGGACAGAGGGGCAGGAGCTTCACCAGCAGCTACAGTTAGGTCCAGAAATATTTGGACAGTGACACAATTTTCGCGAGTTGGGCTCTGCATGCCACCACATTGGATTTGAAATGAAATCTCGACAACAGAATTCAAGTGCAGATTGTAACGTTTAATTTGAAGGTTTGAACAAAAATATCTGATAGAAATTGTAGGAATTGTACACATTTCTTTACAAACACTCCACATTTTAGGAGGTCAAAAGTAATTGGACAAATAAACCAAACCCAAACAAAATATTTTTATTTTCAATATTTTGTTGTGAATCCTTTGGAGGCAATCACTGCCTTAAGTCTGGAACCCATGGACATCACCAAACGCTGGGTTTCCTCCTTCTTAATGCTTTGCCAGGCCTTTACAGCCGCAGCCTTCAGGTCTTGCTTGTTTGTGGGTCTTTCCGTCTTAAGTCTGGATTTGAGCAAGTGAAATGCATGCTCAATTGGGTTAAGATCTGGTGATTGACTTGGCCATTGCAGAAGGTTCCACTTTTTTGCACTCATGAACTCCTGGGTAGCTTTGGCTGTATGCTTGGGGTCATTGTCCATCTGTACTATGAAGCGCCGTCCGATCAACTTTGCGGCATTTGGCTGAATCTGGGCTGAAAGTATAACCCATTACACTTCAGAATTCATCCGGCTACTCTTGTCTGCTGTTATGTCATCAATAAACACAAGTGACCCAGTGCCATTGAAAGCCATGCATGCCCATGCCATCACGTTGCCTCCACCATGTTTTACAGAGGATGTGGTGTGCCTTGGATCATGTGCCGTTCCCTTTCTTCTCCAAACTTTTTTCTTCCCATCATTCTGGTACAGGTTGATCTTTGTCTCATCTGTCCATAGAATACTTTTCCAGAACTGAGCTGGCTTCATGAGGTGTTTTTCAGCAAATTTAACTCTGGCCTGTCTATTTTTGGAATTGATGAATGGTTTGCATCTAGATGTGAACCCTTTGTATTTACTTTCATGGAGTCTTCTCTTTACAGTTGACTTAGAGACAGATACACCTACTTCACTGAGAGTGTTCTGGACTTCAGTTGATGTTGTGAACGGGTTCTTCTTCACCAAAGAAAGTATGCGGCGATCATCCACCACTGTTGTCATCCGTGGACGCCCAGGCCTTTTTGAGTTCCCAAGCTCACCAGTCAATTCATTTTTTCTCAGAATGTACCCGACTGTTGATTTTGCTACTCCAAGCATGTCTGCTATCTCTCTGATGGATTTTTTTCTGTTTTTTCAGCCTCAGGATGTTCTGCTTCACATCAATTGAAAGTTCCTTAGACCGTATGTTGTCTGGTCACAGCAACAGCTTCCAAATGCAAAACCACACACCTGTAATCAACCCCAGACCTTTTAACTACTTCATTGATTACAGGTTAACGAGGGAGACTCCTTCAGAGTTAATTGCAGCCCTTAGAGTCCCTTGTCCAATTACTTTTGGTCCCTTGAAAAAGAGGAGGCTATGCATTACAGAGCTATGATTCCTAAACCCTTTCTCCGATTTGGATGTGAAAACTCTCATATTGCAGCTGGGAGTGTGCACTTTCAGCCCATATTATATATATAATTGTATTTCTGAACATGTTTTTGTAAACAGCTAAGATAACAAAACTTGTGTCACTGTCCAAATATTTCTGGACCTAACTGTATATATGTAGTGTGCGGCTCTGCAGGAGGAGGATGGAGGACTCAGTGCTGGAGGAGGGAAAGCTTATGTGTGAGATCAGGATGTACAGTGTGTATGGAGCGGAGTACGGAAGAAATGCTGAAAGAACTGATGTACTGTAGATTATTTTCTGCACCAAATCTGCAAGGGAAAAATTAAGTATGTGCAGAACACTTAAGGAATCTCATTGACTTTGCCGGCATAAGGATAGACCTGCAGATTTGTGACAAAATTGCACCCGCCATCCAAAAACACGAGAACATACTAAAAAGAAAGAAGAAAAGGAATGAACAAAAAGAATGAACATCACTTCTTGGTTCCAAATTATAGAGATGAATAATAGGGTTCTTAGACATCATAGATATGGAATGAACATAGAATATATGTAGATAATAGGGAAATGTATACATATACCACAAAAACAAGTGTATATTTTATTCCCTTTTGCTTCGTAGGTGGGGATGAACATGGAATATATGGAGATAATAGGGAAATGTATACACATACCACACAAACAAGTGTTTATTTTATTCCCCGAGCTTCTTAGGTGGGGAATGAACATGGAATATATGTAGATAATAGCGGAATGAACACATATACGACGAAAACAAGTGTTTATTTTATTCCCCGAGCTTCTTAGGTGGGGAATGAACATGGAATATATGTAGATAATAGGAGAATGAACACATATACGACGAAAACAAGTGTTGATTTTATTCCCTGAGCTTCTTAGGTGGGGAATGAACATGGAATATATGTAGATAATAGGGAAACGTACACATATCACAAATAAACAGGTGTATATTATATTCTCTGTGCTTCTTCAGTTCGCAATGAACAAGGAATGTATGTAGATTACAGCGGAATGAACATTTATCCTATATAAACAGGTGTATATTATATTTATTGTATGTTATGTGGGGAATGAACTTGATGTATGTATAGAGTATTTTTAACCATTTTTATATTTACGTTATATTGTGTACTTACCGATCACACTTTGTGAAAGTCTGTCTAGAGAGGTAGACGGCAAAAAGTAATGATTAGTCTGTAACACAGGGAACAGCGAAAGGAATAAATCGGGATACTACCCAGTAATCTGACATCAAGGAAAATAAGACACTGGTCCTTAGGGGTACTTCTCACATAGCGAGATCGCTGCTGAGTCACGGTTTTTGTGACGTACCAGTGACCTCATCAGCGATCTCGCTGTGTGTGACACTAAGCAGCGACCTGGCCCCTGCTGTGAAATCGCTGATTTGTTACACACAGTGCTGGTTCATTTTTTGCTTGTTGCTCTCCCGCTGTGAAGCACACATCGCTGTGTTTGACAGCGAGAGAGCAACAATCTGAATGTGCAGGGAGCAGGGAGCCGGCATCTGGAAGCTGCGGATGCTGGTAACCAAGGTACACATCGGGTTACTAGCGTACGCCGCTCTCAGGCTGCCAGTGCTGGCTGCCTGCACACGTAGCCAGAGTACACATCGGGTAACTAAGCGAAGCGCTTTGCTTAGTAACCCGATGTGTACCCTGGCTACGAGTGCAGGGAAACAGCGCTAAGCGGTGTGCGCTGGTAACCAGGGTAAATATCGGGTAACCAAGCAAAGCATTTTGCTTAATTTCCCAATATTTACCTTGGTTACCAAGCGCAGCATCGTTTCCACGAGTCGCTGTGGGCTGGTGGCTGGTTGCTGGTGAGTTCTGCCTGATTGACAGCTCACCAGCGACCATGTAGCGACGCACCAGCGATCCTGACCAGGTCATATCGTGGTCGGAATCGCTGGTACGTCGTTTAGTGAGACGTTACCCTTAGAACCACTCTCCAAATACAAACGAGTGGCAAGACAACACAATACCACATGGAAAAGGATCCACATTCTCCAACAACCCGAGTAGTGGACGATCTGAACGCTTCCAAGACACAGCACCAACATCCCTCAAAAATGTGTATTTTCGATTTTTCTGCTTCTAGGGGTCAGATACCTTGTTGGGTAGGTGACATTTACCCCCCCCCCCCCCCCACCTATTTAGACAACCATATCATTCAATTCAAAGTGTGGAGAACTCCATAATGTCTGTAACATTGTGTAACATCAAGACCTCCTGCAGAGACAGGAACAAAGGCCACACTCCCCCACTAGATAGGGCAGAGAATGCTAATTATATTAACGTTTACAGAGGCCTAATTATATTATGTCCATAATAAAGGATCAAATCCTCAAAAATTGTTCATCTGTTACTGGGAAAAATCCATATGTCCTGTACTAAATGGAGGACATATTCCAAATCCGAAGTCAGAGTTGTTGTAACACATCAGGAACTTTTGTTCTGCATAAGTTTGGAAAAATGAATCAAGCACTTGGAAAGCCTTGGATTATTCTGTACAGAACGAGTTTTATACCAACAATTACCTGATCTGCATCAAAGCTTTCTTAAAAAATATTATATGCCAATGTAATGTAATAACAGAAATTCAAAAAGTAATCATGTTCCAGTTTAACCCTAGAACGCGCAAGCATAACAATCTACCATAGAAAACAAATGACCTAGCAGGCCTGCGAGGCCGCAGGTATGCGTTCTAGGGTTAAGGGCTCATGCACACGTAAGGCTATGTGCCCACACTGCGGAAAATTCGTGGAATTTGACCTGATTTTTTGCGGAAATTCCGCAGATTTTTCAAAAATCCGCACTACAGCGAGTCCCCAGCCATTTCTATGGCATTTGGGAACTGCTGTGCCCATGCTGTGTTTTTTTCCGCAGCGGAAATAATGCAAATTTCCCTGCGGAAAAATCTGCAGCATCTGAATTATTCCTGCGGATTTCTCCGCAGGGTCCCATACTTACCTGCCTTGATAGAAGACACCAGAGTCACTTCGTCGGGTGCAGACTGGAGCGCAGTGAAGCCAGGAGCAGGAAGGAGGAGGTGGGCGGGGCCTGCACGAGCTCCGAACATGTGACAGACGGAGCTAGTTCAGGCCGGCCCACCTTCTCCTGCACAGTGCAGACAGACACGGCCGGAGGACATATTCCAAATCCGAAGTCAGAATTGTTGTAACACATCAGGAACTTTTGTTCTGCATAAGTTTGGAAAAATGAATCAAGCACTTGGAAAGCCTTGGATTATTCTGTACAGAACGAGTTTTATACCAACAATTACCTGATCTGCATCAAAGCTTTCTTAAAAAATATTATATGCCAATGTAATGTAATAACAGAAATTCAAAAAGTAATCATGTTCCAGTTTAACCCTAGAACGCGCAAGCATAACAATCAAGCCAGGAGCAGGAAGGAGGAGGTGGGTGGGGCCTGCACAAGCTCCGGTCATGTGACAGACGGAGCTATTTCAGGCCTGCCCACCTTCTCCTGCACAGTGCAGACAGACACGGCCGGAGAGTGAAGTGCTGCGTGATGGAGATAAGTATGAATGCCCCGATCACTCCCGCACTTGTTCTGCATTGAGGATGCACTGCCGAAGCCATGGTACTGTATCCTCAATGTAGAATACAGCAGCATATCCGCAGGACATTCCGCAATAAAACCGCAGCATGTAAACAGACAAAGTTGTGCTGCGGATTTCTGCGAGCTCCTGCGGATAGATCCCCAGGACACTCTCCCCGTGGGCACATATCCTAATTGCTGAATATTTTGCAGCGATTTGACAGCAGATGTGCGCTTCAAATCGCTGCAGAAACAGTGTGTCTGTATATATAGCCTGGGTCTCAGCGTCCCATACACGGTAGGTTTTTTAACTGCATGAGAGGACACACACAAGCTAGGGACCCCAACGTAGAGAAATACTTTGGCGTAGTGTTGGGGCTCTATTGCATTGATCAATTCAGTAGCTAAATTTCTCTTTATTCATATATTCATGGCAGTAATGCAGATTCCATTTTTCACATTTCATTCTTCCATATAGCTATTGAATTTTTCATGTCAGTATTCACACAGCAGTTTCTGCTATTACATGTATTCCCCTTCCATAGTCACTGGTGTGCATACCTTATCTCCCCATAGTGATGTTTTTTAGGTTTTTTGCACCCAGTTCAGACATAGAATGGAGTTCCAAACGTTATTCCTTAATGTTAGTAGTTTTTCGTTTGTGAACCCTCCCCATACACACCTATTGCCAATCCACATCGTATATATAGCCTGGGTCTCAGCTTCCCATACAAGGTAGGTTTTTTAACTGCATGAGAGGACACACACAAGCTAGGGACCCCAACGTAGAGAAATACTTTGGCGTAGTGTTGGGGCTCTATTGCATTGATCAATTCAGTAGCTAAATTTCTCTTTATTCATATATTCATGGCAGTAATGCAGATTCCATTTTTCACATTTCATTCTTCCATATAGCTATTGAATTTTTCATGTCAGTATTCACACAGCAGTTTCTGCTATTACATGTATTCCCCTTCCATAGTCACTGGTGTGCATACCTTATCTCCCCATAGTGATGTTTTTTAGGTTTTTTGCACCCAGTTCAGACATAGAATGGAGTTCCAAACGTTATTCCTTAATGTTAGTAGTTTTTCGTTTGTGAACCCTCCCCATACACACCTATTGCCAATCCACATCGTATATATAGCCTGGGTCTCAGCTTCCCATACAAGGTAGGTTTTTTAACTGCATGAGAGGACACACACAAGCTAGGGACCCCAACGTAGAGAAATACTTTGGCGTAGTGTTGGGGCTCTATTGCATTGATCAATTCAGTAGCTAAATTTCTCTTTATTCATATATTCATGGCAGTAATGCAGATTCCATTTTTCACATTTCATTCTTCCATATAGCTATTGAATTTTTCATGTCAGTATTCACACAGCAGTTTCTGCTATTACATGTATTCCCCTTCCATAGTCACTGGTGTGCATACCTTATCTCCCCATAGTGATGTTTTTTAGGTTTTTTGCACCCAGTTCAGACATAGAATGGAGTTCCAAACGTTATTCCTTAATGTTAGTAGTTTTTCGTTTGTGAACCCTCCCCATACACACCTATTGCCAATCCACATCGTATATATAGCCTGGGTCTCAGCTTCCCATACAAGGTAGGTTTTTTAACTGCATGAGAGGACACACACAAGCTAGGGACCCCAACGTAGAGAAATACTTTGGCGTAGTGTTGGGGCTCTATTGCATTGATCAATTCAGTAGCTAAATTTCTCTTTATTCATATATTCATGGCAGTAATGCAGATTCCATTTTTCACATTTCATTCTTCCATATAGCTATTGAATTTTTCATGTCAGTATTCACACAGCAGTTTCTGCTATTACATGTATTCCCCTTCCATAGTCACTGGTGTGCATACCTTATCTCCCCATAGTGATGTTTTTTAGGTTTTTTGCACCCAGTTCAGACATAGAATGGAGTTCCAAACGTTATTCCTTAATGTTAGTAGTTTTTCGTTTGTGAACCCTCCCCATACACACCTATTGCCAATCCACATCGTATATATAGCCTGGGTCTCAGCTTCCCATACAAGGTAGGTTTTTTAACTGCATGAGAGGACACACACAAGCTAGGGACCCCAACGTAGAGAAATACTTTGGCGTAGTGTTGGGGCTCTATTGCATTGATCAATTCAGTAGCTAAATTTCTCTTTATTCATATATTCATGGCAGTAATGCAGATTCCATTTTTCACATTTCATTCTTCCATATAGCTATTGAATTTTTCATGTCAGTATTCACACAGCAGTTTCTGCTATTACATGTATTCCCCTTCCATAGTCACTGGTGTGCATACCTTATCTCCCCATAGTGATGTTTTTTAGGTTTTTTGCACCCAGTTCAGACATAGAATGGAGTTCCAAACGTTATTCCTTAATGTTAGTAGTTTTTCGTTTGTGAACCCTCCCCATACACACCTATTGCCAATCCACATCGTATATATAGCCTGGGTCTCAGCTTCCCATACAAGGTAGGTTTTTTAACTGCATGAGAGGACACACACAAGCTAGGGACCCCAACGTAGAGAAATACTTTGGCGTAGTGTTGGGGCTCTATTGCATTGATCAATTCAGTAGCTAAATTTCTCTTTATTCATATATTCATGGCAGTAATGCAGATTCCATTTTTCACATTTCATTCTTCCATATAGCTATTGAATTTTTCATGTCAGTATTCACACAGCAGTTTCTGCTATTACATGTATTCCCCTTCCATAGTCACTGGTGTGCATACCTTATCTCCCCATAGTGATGTTTTTTAGGTTTTTTGCACCCAGTTCAGACATAGAATGGAGTTCCAAACGTTATTCCTTAATGTATGTATGTATGCAGCAGAGCAGTATGTGTGTGTCTGTATGTATGTAGCAGAGCAGTATGTGTGTGTCTGTATGTATATGTATGTATGCAGCAGAGCAGTATGTGTGTGTCTGTATGTATGTAGCAGAGCAGTATGTGTGTGTCTGTATGTATATGTATGTATGCAGCAGAGCAGTATGTTTGTGTCTGTCTATATGTATGCATGCATGCAGCAGAGCAGTATGTATGTATGCAGCAGAGCAAGGTGTGTGTATGTATGTATACAGCAGAGCAGTATATGTGTATGTATGTAGCAGAGCAGTATGTGTGTGTCTGTCTATAGGTATGCATGCATGCAGCAGAGCAGTATGTGTGTCTGTATGCATGCAGCAGAGCAGTATGTGTGTGTATCTATGTATGTATGCAGCAGAGCAGTATGTGTGTGTCTGTATGTATGCAGCAGAGCAGTATGCGTGTGTCTGCATGTATGTATGCACCAGAGCAGTATGTGTGTATGTATGTAAATGTATGCATGCAGCAGAGCAGTATGTGTGTGTCTGTCTATATGTATGCATGCATACAGCAGAGCAGTATGTGTTTTTCTGTATGTATATGTATGTATGTAGCAGATTAGTATGTGTGTCTGTCTATATGTATGTATGCATGCATGCATGCATCCAGCAGACAAGTATGTGTGTGTCTGTATGTATGTATGCAGCAGAGCAAGGTGTGTGTCTGTATGTATGCAGCAGAGCAGTATGTGTGTCTGTCTGTAGGTATCCAGCAGAGCAGGATGTGTGTCTGTCTGCTCTGCTGCATACATACATACAGTTTGTGTGTGTCTGCATGTATGTATGAAGCAGAGCAGTATGTGTGTGTGTGTGTGTGTGTGTGTATGTATGTAGCAGAGCAGTATGTGTGTGTCTGTATGTATGTAGCAGAGCACTATGTGTGTGTCTGTATGTATGTAAATGTATGTACGTATGCAGCAGAGCAGTATGTGTGTCTGTCTATATGTATGCATGCATGCAGCAGAGCAGTATGTATGTATGCAGCAGAGCAAGGTGTGTGTATGTCTGTATGTATGTATGCAGCAGAGCAGTATGTGTGTGTCTATAGGTATGCATGCATGCAGCAGAGCAGTATGTGTGTCTGTATGCATGCAGCAGAGCAGTATGTGTGTGTATCTATGTATGTATGCAGCAGAGCAGTATGTGTGTGTCTGTATGTATGCAGCAGAGCAGTATGCGTGTGTCTGCATGTATGTATGCACCAGAGCAGTATGTGTGTATGTATGTAAATGTATGCATGCAGCAGAGCAGTATGTGTGTGTCTGTCTATATGTATGCATGCATACAGCAGAGCAGTATGTGTTTTTCTGTATGTATATGTATGTATGTAGCAGATTAGTATGTGTGTCTGTCTATATGTATGTATGCATGCATGCATGCATCCAGCAGACAAGTATGTGTGTGTCTGTATGTATGTATGCAGCAGAGCAAGGTGTGTGTCTGTATGTATGCAGCAGAGCAGTATGTGTGTCTGTCTGTAGGTATCCAGCAGAGCAGGATGTGTGTCTGTCTGCTGTGCTGCATACATACATACAGTTTGTGTGTGTCTGCATGTATGTATGAAGCAGAGCAGTATGTGTGTGTGTGTGTGTGTGTGTGTATGTATGTAGCAGAGCAGTATGTGTGTGTCTGTATGTATGTAGCAGAGCACTATGTGTGTGTCTGTATGTATGTAAATGTATGTACGTATGCAGCAGAGCAGTATGTGTGTCTGTCTATATGTATGCATGCATGCAGCAGAGCAGTATGTATGTATGCAGCAGAGCAAGGTGTGTGTATGTCTGTATGTATGTATGCAGCAGAGCAGTATGTGTGTGTCTATAGGTATGCATACATGCAGCAGAGCAGTATGTGTGTCTGCATGCAGCAGAGCAGTATGTGTGTGTATCTATGTATGTATGCAGCAGAGCAGTATGTGTGTGTCTGTATGTATGCAGCAGAGCAGTATGCGTGTGTCTGCATGTATGTATGCACCAGAGCAGTATGTGTGTATGTATGTAAATGTATGCATGCAGCAGAGCAGTATGTGTGTGTCTGTCTATATGTATGCATGCATACAGCAGAGCAGTATGTGTTTTTCTGTATGTATATGTATGTATGTAGCAGATTAGTATGTGTGTCTGTCTATATGTATGTATGCATGCATGCATGCATCCAGCAGACAAGTATGTGTGTGTCTGTATGTATGTATGCAGCAGAGCAAGGTGTGTGTCTGTATGTATGCAGCAGAGCAGTATGTGTGTCTGTCTGTAGGTATCCAGCAGAGCAGGATGTGTGTCTGTCTGCTCTGCTGCATACATACATACAGTTTGTGTGTGTCTGCATGTATGTATGAAGCAGAGCAGTATGTGTGTGTGTGTGTGTGTGTATGTATGTAGCAGAGCAGTATGTGTGTGTCTGTATGTATGTAGCAGAGCACTATGTGTGTGTCTGTATGTATGTAAATGTATGTACGTATGCAGCAGAGCAGTATGTGTGTCTGTCTATATGTATGCATGCATGCAGCAGAGCAGTATGTATGTATGCAGCAGAGCAAGGTGTGTGTATGTCTGTATGTATGTATGCAGCAGAGCAGTATGTGTGTGTCTATAGGTATGCATGCATGCAGCAGAGCAGTATGTGTGTCTGTATGCATGCAGCAGAGCAGTATGTGTGTGTATCTATGTATGTATGCAGCAGAGCAGTATGTGTGTGTCTGTATGTATGCAGCAGAGCAGTATGCGTGTGTCTGCATGTATGTATGCACCAGAGCAGTATGTGTGTATGTATGTAAATGTATGCATGCAGCAGAGCAGTATGTGTGTGTCTGTCTATATGTATGCATGCATACAGCAGAGCAGTATGTGTTTTTCTGTATGTATATGTATGTATGTAGCAGATTAGTATGTGTGTCTGTCTATATGTATGTATGCATGCATGCATGCATCCAGCAGACAAGTATGTGTGTGTCTGTATGTATGTATGCAGCAGAGCAAGGTGTGTGTCTGTATGTATGCAGCAGAGCAGTATGTGTGTCTGTCTGTAGGTATCCAGCAGAGCAGGATGTGTGTCTGTCTGCTCTGCTGCATACATACATACAGTTTGTGTGTGTCTGCATGTATGTATGAAGCAGAGCAGTATGTGTGTGTGTGTGTGTGTGTATGTATGTAGCAGAGCAGTATGTGTGTGTCTGTATGTATGTAGCAGAGCACTATGTGTGTGTCTGTATGTATGTAAATGTATGTACGTATGCAGCAGAGCAGTATGTGTGTCTGTCTATATGTATGCATGCATGCAGCAGAGCAGTATGTATGTATGCAGCAGAGCAAGGTGTGTGTATGTCTGTATGTATGTATGCAGCAGAGCAGTATGTGTGTGTCTATAGGTATGCATGCATGCAGCAGAGCAGTATGTGTGTCTGTATGCATGCAGCAGAGCAGTATGTGTGTGTATCTATGTATGTATGCAGCAGAGCAGTATGTGTGTGTCTGTATGTATGCAGCAGAGCAGTATGCGTGTGTCTGCATGTATGTATGCACCAGAGCAGTATGTGTGTATGTATGTAAATGTATGCATGCAGCAGAGCAGTATGTGTGTGTCTGTCTATATGTATGCATGCATACAGCAGAGCAGTATGTGTTTTTCTGTATGTATATGTATGTATGTAGCAGATTAGTATGTGTGTCTGTCTATATGTATGTATGCATGCATGCATGCATCCAGCAGACAAGTATGTGTGTGTCTGTATGTATGTATGCAGCAGAGCAAGGTGTGTGTCTGTATGTATGCAGCAGAGCAGTATGTGTGTCTGTCTGTAGGTATCCAGCAGAGCAGGATGTGTGTCTGTCTGCTGTGCTGCATACATACATACAGTTTGTGTGTGTCTGCATGTATGTATGAAGCAGAGCAGTATGTGTGTGTGTGTGTGTGTGTGTGTATGTATGTAGCAGAGCAGTATGTGTGTGTCTGTATGTATGTAGCAGAGCACTATGTGTGTGTCTGTATGTATGTAAATGTATGTACGTATGCAGCAGAGCAGTATGTGTGTCTGTCTATATGTATGCATGCATGCAGCAGAGCAGTATGTATGTATGCAGCAGAGCAAGGTGTGTGTATGTCTGTATGTATGTATGCAGCAGAGCAGTATGTGTGTGTCTATAGGTATGCATACATGCAGCAGAGCAGTATGTGTGTCTGCATGCAGCAGAGCAGTATGTGTGTGTATCTATGTATGTATGCAGCAGAGCAGTATGTGTGTGTCTGTATGTATGCAGCAGAGCAGTATGCGTGTGTCTGCATGTATGTATGCACCAGAGCAGTATGTGTGTATGTATGTAAATGTATGCATGCAGCAGAGCAGTATGTGTGTGTCTGTCTATATGTATGCATGCATACAGCAGAGCAGTATGTGTTTTTCTGTATGTATATGTATGTATGTAGCAGATTAGTATGTGTGTCTGTCTATATGTATGTATGCATGCATGCATGCATCCAGCAGACAAGTATGTGTGTGTCTGTATGTATGTATGCAGCAGAGCAAGGTGTGTGTCTGTATGTATGCAGCAGAGCAGTATGTGTGTCTGTCTGTAGGTATCCAGCAGAGCAGGATGTGTGTCTGTCTGCTCTGCTGCATACATACATACAGTTTGTGTGTGTCTGCATGTATGTATGAAGCAGAGCAGTATGTGTGTGTGTGTGTGTGTGTATGTATGTAGCAGAGCAGTATGTGTGTGTCTGTATGTATGTAGCAGAGCACTATGTGTGTGTCTGTATGTATGTAAATGTATGTACGTATGCAGCAGAGCAGTATGTGTGTCTGTCTATATGTATGCATGCATGCAGCAGAGCAGTATGTATGTATGCAGCAGAGCAAGGTGTGTGTATGTCTGTATGTATGTATGCAGCAGAGCAGTATGTGTGTGTCTATAGGTATGCATGCATGCAGCAGAGCAGTATGTGTGTCTGTATGCATGCAGCAGAGCAGTATGTGTGTGTATCTATGTATGTATGCAGCAGAGCAGTATGTGTGTGTCTGTATGTATGCAGCAGAGCAGTATGCGTGTGTCTGCATGTATGTATGCACCAGAGCAGTATGTGTGTATGTATGTAAATGTATGCATGCAGCAGAGCAGTATGTGTGTGTCTGTCTATATGTATGCATGCATACAGCAGAGCAGTATGTGTTTTTCTGTATGTATATGTATGTATGTAGCAGATTAGTATGTGTGTCTGTCTATATGTATGTATGCATGCATGCATGCATCCAGCAGACAAGTATGTGTGTGTCTGTATGTATGTATGCAGCAGAGCAAGGTGTGTGTCTGTATGTATGCAGCAGAGCAGTATGTGTGTCTGTCTGTAGGTATCCAGCAGAGCAGGATGTGTGTCTGTCTGCTCTGCTGCATACATACATACAGTTTGTGTGTGTCTGCATGTATGTATGAAGCAGAGCAGTATGTGTGTGTGTGTGTGTGTGTATGTATGTAGCAGAGCAGTATGTGTGTGTCTGTATGTATGTAGCAGAGCACTATGTGTGTGTCTGTATGTATGTAAATGTATGTACGTATGCAGCAGAGCAGTATGTGTGTCTGTCTATATGTATGCATGCATGCAGCAGAGCAGTATGTATGTATGCAGCAGAGCAAGGTGTGTGTATGTCTGTATGTATGTATGCAGCAGAGCAGTATGTGTGTGTCTATAGGTATGCATGCATGCAGCAGAGCAGTATGTGTGTCTGTATGCATGCAGCAGAGCAGTATGTGTGTGTATCTATGTATGTATGCAGCAGAGCAGTATGTGTGTGTCTGTATGTATGCAGCAGAGCAGTATGCGTGTGTCTGCATGTATGTATGCACCAGAGCAGTATGTGTGTATGTATGTAAATGTATGCATGCAGCAGAGCAGTATGTGTGTGTCTGTCTATATGTATGCATGCATACAGCAGAGCAGTATGTGTTTTTCTGTATGTATATGTATGTATGTAGCAGATTAGTATGTGTGTCTGTCTATATGTATGTATGCATGCATGCATGCATCCAGCAGACAAGTATGTGTGTGTCTGTATGTATGTATGCAGCAGAGCAAGGTGTGTGTCTGTATGTATGCAGCAGAGCAGTATGTGTGTCTGTCTGTAGGTATCCAGCAGAGCAGGATGTGTGTCTGTCTGCTCTGCTGCATACATACATACAGTTTGTGTGTGTCTGCATGTATGTATGAAGCAGAGCAGTATGTGTGTGTGTGTGTGTGTGTATGTATGTAGCAGAGCAGTATGTGTGTGTCTGTATGTATGTAGCAGAGCACTATGTGTGTGTCTGTATGTATGTAAATGTATGTACGTATGCAGCAGAGCAGTATGTGTGTCTGTCTATATGTATGCATGCATGCAGCAGAGCAGTATGTATGTATGCAGCAGAGCAAGGTGTGTGTATGTCTGTATGTATGTATGCAGCAGAGCAGTATGTGTGTGTCTATAGGTATGCATGCATGCAGCAGAGCAGTATGTGTGTCTGTATGCATGCAGCAGAGCAGTATGTGTGTGTATCTATGTATGTATGCAGCAGAGCAGTATGTGTGTGTCTGTATGTATGCAGCAGAGCAGTATGCGTGTGTCTGCATGTATGTATGCACCAGAGCAGTATGTGTGTATGTATGTAAATGTATGCATGCAGCAGAGCAGTATGTGTGTGTCTGTCTATATGTATGCATGCATACAGCAGAGCAGTATGTGTTTTTCTGTATGTATGTATGTAGCAGATTAGTATGTGTGTCTGTCTATATGTATGTATGCATGCATGCATGCATCCAGCAGACAAGTATGTGTGTGTCTGTATGTATGTATGCAGCAGAGCAAGGTGTGTGTCTGTATGTATGCAGCAGAGCAGTATGTGTGTCTGTCTGTAGGTATCCAGCAGAGCAGGATGTGTGTCTGTCTGCTCTGCTGCATACATACATACAGTTTGTGTGTGTCTGCATGTATGTATGAAGCAGAGCAGTATGTGTGTGTGTGTGTGTGTGTGTGTGTGTGTGTGTATGTATGTAGCAGAGCAGTATGTGTGTGTCTGTATGTATGTAGCAGAGCACTATGTGTGTGTCTGTATGTATGTAAATGTATGTACGTATGCAGCAGAGCAGTATGTGTGTCTGTCTATATGTATGCATGCATGCAGCAGAGCAAGGTGTGTGTATGTCTGTATGTATGTATGCAGCAGAGCAGTATGTGTGTGTCTATAGGTATGCATGCATGCAGCAGAGCAGTATGTGTGTCTGTATGCATGCAGCAGAGCAGTATGTGTGTGTATCTATGTATGTATGCAGCAGAGCAGTATGTGTGTGTCTGTATGTATGCAGCAGAGCAGTATGCGTGTGTCTGCATGTATGTATGCACCAGAGCAGTATGTGTGTATGTATGTAAATGTATGCATGCAGCAGAGCAGTATGTGTGTGTCTGTCTATATGTATGCATGCATACAGCAGAGCAGTATGTGTTTTTCTGTATGTATATGTATGTATGTAGCAGATTAGTATGTGTGTCTGTCTATATGTATGTATGCATGCATGCATGCATCCAGCAGACAAGTATGTGTGTGTCTGTATGTATGTATGCAGCAGAGCAAGGTGTGTGTCTGTATGTATGCAGCAGAGCAGTATGTGTGTCTGTCTGTAGGTATCCAGCAGAGCAGGATGTGTGTCTGTCTGCTCTGCTGCATACATACATACAGTTTGTGTGTGTCTGCATGTATGTATGAAGCAGAGCAGTATGTGTGTGTGTGTGTGTGTGTGTGTATGTATGTAGCAGAGCAGTATGTGTGTGTCTGTATGTATGTAGCAGAGCACTATGTGTGTGTCTGTATGTATGTAAATGTATGTACGTATGCAGCAGAGCAGTATGTGTGTCTGTCTATATGTATGCATGCATGCAGCAGAGCAGTATGTATGTATGCAGCAGAGCAAGGTGTGTGTATGTCTGTATGTATGTATGCAGCAGAGCAGTATGTGTGTGTCTATAGGTATGCATGCATGCAGCAGAGCAGTATGTGTGTCTGTATGCATGCAGCAGAGCAGTATGTGTGTGTATCTATGTATGTATGCAGCAGAGCAGTATGTGTGTGTCTGTATGTATGCAGCAGAGCAGTATGTGTGTGTCTGCATGTATGTATGCACCAGAGCAGTATGTGTGTATGTATGTAAATGTATGCATGCAGCAGAGCAGTATGTGTGTGTCTGTCTATATGTATGCATGCATACAGCAGAGCAGTATGTGTTTTTCTGTATGTATATGTATGTATGTAGCAGATTAGTATGTGTGTCTGTCTATATGTATGTATGCATGCATGCATGCATCCAGCAGACAAGTATGTGTGTGTCTGTATGTATGTATGCAGCAGAGCAAGGTGTGTGTCTGTATGTATGCAGCAGAGCAGTATGTGTGTCTGTCTGTAGGTATCCAGCAGAGCAGGATGTGTGTCTGTCTGCTCTGCTGCATACATACATACAGTTTGTGTGTGTCTGCATGTATGTATGAAGCAGAGCAGTATGTGTGTGTGTGTGTGTGTGTGTGTATGTATGTAGCAGAGCAGTATGTGTGTGTCTGTATGTATGTAGCAGAGCACTATGTGTGTGTCTGTATGTATGTAAATGTATGTACGTATGCAGCAGAGCAGTATGTGTGTCTGTCTATATGTATGCATGCATGCAGCAGAGCAGTATGTATGTATGCAGCAGAGCAAGGTGTGTGTATGTCTGTATGTATGTATGCAGCAGAGCAGTATGTGTGTGTCTATAGGTATGCATGCATGCAGCAGAGCAGTATGTGTGTCTGTATGCATGCAGCAGAGCAGTATGTGTGTGTATCTATGTATGTATGCAGCAGAGCAGTATGTGTGTGTCTGTATGTATGCAGCAGAGCAGTATGCGTGTGTCTGCATGTATGTATGCACCAGAGCAGTATGTGTGTATGTATGTAAATGTATGCATGCAGCAGAGCAGTATGTGTGTCTGTATGCATGCAGCAAAGCAGTATGTGTGTGTATCTATGTATGTATGCAGCAGAGCAGTATGTGTGTCTATGTATGTATGCAGCAGAGCAGTATGTGTGTGTCTGTCTATAGGTATGCATGCATGCAGCAGAGCAGTATGTGTGTATGTATGTATGCAGAGCAGTATGTGTGTGTCTGTATGTATGCAGCAGAGCAGTATGTGTGTCTGTCTATATGTATGCATGCAGCAGAGCAGTATGTGTTTTTCTGTATGTATGTAAATGTATGTATGTAGCAGATTAGTATATGTGTGTCTGTCTATATGTATGCATGCATGCAACAGAGCAGTATGTGTGTGTGTCTGTATGTATGTATGCATGAAGCAGAGCAAGATGTGTGTCTGTATGCAGCAGAGCAGTATGTGTGTCTGTATGTATGCAGCAGAGCAGGATGTGTGTGTCTGCATGTATGTATGCAGCAGAGCAGTATGTGTGTGTATGTATGTATGCAGCAGAGCAGTATGTGTGTGTCTGTCTATATGTATGTATGCAGCAGAGCAGTATGTGTGTGTCTGTATGTATGTATGCAGCAGAGCAGTATGTGTGTCTGTCTGTAGGTATGCAGCAGAGCAGGATGTGTGTGTCTATGTATGTATGCAGCAGAGCAGTATGTGTGTGTTTGCATGTATGTAATCTACGGCGACTAATACGCTACTTCATGCGTCATCCTTCCATCCCCCACATATGATCCGTTCTATACCTGTCGGACAGTTTCTTCGTGTCCGCCGTCTGTGTTCTAGTGATCGTGATTTTGAATTTCAGGCGGCTGAATTAAGCAAACGATTTTCTGAAAGGGGATACAGCAAACGTATGATTAAATATGCTTACCATAGAGCTAAATACTCTGTGAGGAATGATTTGCTGTACTCCAAGAAGGTACGGAACAGTGATTCAACTATTAGGTTTATTACCAACTACTGTTCCGCACATTCTGGCATCCGTGAGGCATTGTTAAAGTCTTGGCCGATTTTACAGGCCGATTCCATACTGGCCAAAATCTTACCCTCAAGACCACAGATCACCCTACGTAGAGCCAAAAACCTAAAGGACTATCTTGTCCATAGCCTTCATGAGAGTACTCCACCCCCAAGGTTTTCCAATATACCAGCTATTAGGACCGGATGTTCTCCGTGCGGCAAATGCGTGGCTTGTCCTAATGTACTGCGGACAAATACTTTCTGTGATTCCTCTGCTTCGAAGAATTATACAATCAGGAAGAGGATCACGTGTGAGTCCAAATCTGTAGTCTATTATGGAGTTTGTCCTTGTCCCAAGATTTATTTTGGGCTCACGACCCGACAGTTGAAAACTCGGGTTCGTGAACACGTTTTGGGAATAGAAGCCGCTCGGGAACATTCTGATACATCCACTCTTAAGACAATTCCGCGGCACTTTAAGCTCTTTCATGAATGTGATTCTAGGGGATTTCTAGTCCGTGGAATTGATACTTTGGATGTGGATGTTCGTGGGGGTCGGGTCAGTCAGCGATTGGCACAATTAGAGACGCAATGGATTTGGCGTCTCCGTACGGTGCAGCCCCAAGGCCTAAATGAAAACATGAGTTTTATTCCGTTTTTGTAAATGTCGTGGTGTCTTTTTTGGTTTTAATTGTTTTTAATTTTCATTTTTTAGGCCTACTAGTACTATATGCATTGGTATATGTCACTTGTATTGGCGATTGGTTACCTGGTCATCGTCGCTGTACATACAGGATGTCGACATGGATGGATCTCTTCGGACTGCAGCATCTTTTGGATATTCCTTTTGCCTCTTAATTAGCTTTCTTCTGTATTTTTTTCTCTGTCTTTTTTATTTTTATTTATTTTTATTTTAATATTCCTTATTTTTATTTAATTATCTTCTATATCTAAAAGTATATTTAGTTCTATTATTAGTTTCATATTTTCGTATTATTTTCTGAATTTAATCTGTCATGGTATATATATATATATATATACCTATTTACATCCATACATTATGTGCATATATGTAATCTGTGCATTTGCTATTGTATATGTACTGTATAATATGTATGTTTCACTATGTGTAGCAATTGTTCTTCTTGTATTATTGTTCATACTTTTTGTCCTTATGAGACTAATGTATATGTCCATATTATGCTGCGGTTATTATGTGGGGATCCTTCCATGTTTATCTGCCTGCATAGCAGTTTCTAATTTCTACTTTTCATCCCCCTCCTGGCTGGGTGGTTGACGCATGCGCCGCTTGCCTGGATTTCTTGTTCTCGCAGGTGCGTCTCTATGGCGACGGGGATGCCGGGTGTTACTACCCAGCGTTCTGTGGGGCCATGACGTGCTTGTGAGGCGGGACTTCCGGTTGGCCGGCGGTGGATGCGTCCGGTCGTCTGCCCAATCAGCTGGGGGATGAAGGCCTATTTTAATGGCACCCCCGTAGTTTCCGGTCACGCCCCCCTGACGAAGGTACACTCCGAAATGCGCATCGGGCGCATTCCCTCCGCAAACCGCATATTCTAGGTAATGCTATATCCATACTATGGTTGGTCCAGATAGTGCTTTGGTGTCCCACATTGTGGATTTTTCTCCATATGTTTCTACCATGCTGTGCTAGTATGGTGGCAGTCGCTGGCCAGTAGCATGTGTGGGGTGTCAGTGCTATAGTTTCTATTACCCTGCGGTGTTATCAGTTCTATTACCCTGCGGTGTTATCAGTCCTATTGACGCTGACACCTGCACGTGCTGTGGTTTGGTGATTGTCATTGCTGCTGCATGGGGAACACACGTTGGCCGCCGGTGTGAGTATACATGTATGTGCTTTGAATTATTGCCCTCACGATGTTGTGTTAGTGTGGCCTGTGTGTGTCCTCTTGCTGCAGCATTGTCCATTAACACGTCTATGTGCACATGTATACACAATTGTGTGTTTTCCTCAAGTTTCCATGCTGTGTGAGATACACATTGACCTCCATGTGGGATTAATATGTGTATGTGCAGACGCATGCTTACATTTATTCTGTGAGGTATCCTCATACTGCTGCTCTTGTCGCTGTTATCTCCATATATATTGACTTTGGTGTGAGATTAATTTATTATATATATGAATAGTTGTTTGGTCTCACACTGGTCATATGTGGGGTCTGTGTGCTGTGGCTTCTACAGCAGAGCTAGCATGGAATATATGTGTATGTGGATGTATGTTCACGTGTTTCTCCATGAGATGTGTGAGCACATAGATGTGCACTAGTATGGTGTATTTTACATGACATGGACCGTACAATGATTAAAGAGTCTTTTCCACACTGAGAGGTTATATACCATCCTTTCTTGCTTCAATTTATATATATATTTTTTTTATTATATATTGTATCCATCTATCAAGAATTGTTTTGATGTAGCATCTTGATGTGGTCTTCTCTTCTAATTGTGGGACCCTTGCCTTTTTTGGATACGACCTTATATCATGAATTTGGTATATAATTGGCATATTATGATCTATACCTATACTGGTTGCGGTGATGTATACCGTTCTTTCCTCCCTTCACTTGTCCACATGTTCTATATTTCATATGAATATTAATAAAATAAGTGTTGAACCGTTGATCGCCTCTTTCTTCCTTTTTTTATGTATGTATGCAGCAGAGCAGTATGTGTGTCTGTGTGTCTGTATGTATGTAGCAGAGCAGTATGTGTGTGTCTGTCTATATGTATGCATGCAGCAGAGCAGTATGTGTGTATGTATGTATGCAGCAGAGCAGTATGTGTGTATGTATGTATGTATGTAGCAGAGCAGTATGTGTGTGTCTGTATGTATGTATGCAGCAGAGCAGTATGTGTGTGTCTGTCTATATGTATGCATGCATGCAGCAGAGCAGTATGTATGTATGCAGCAGAGCAAGGTGTGTGTATGTCTGTATGTATGCAGCAGAGCAGTATGTGTGTCTGTTTGTATGCAGCAGAGCAGAATGTGTGTCTGTCTATAGGTATGCATGCATGCAGCAGAGCAGTATGTATGTATGCAGCAGAGCAAGGTGTGTGTATGTCTGTATGTATGCAGCAGAGCAGTATGTGTGTCTGTCTGTAGGTATGCAGCAGAGCAGGATGTGTGTGTCTGTCTGTATGTATGTATGCAGCAGAGCAGAATGTGTGTGTCTGCATGTATGTATGCAGCAGAGCAGTATGTGTCTGTGTGTATGTATGTATGTATGTAGCAGAGCAGTATGTGTGTGTCTGTCTATATGTATGCATGCAGCAGAGCAGTATGTGTGTATGTATGTATGCAGCAGAGCAGTATGTGTGCGTATGTATGTAGCAGAGCAGTATGTGTGTGTCTGTATGTATGTATGCAGCAGAGCAGTATGTGTGTGTCTGTCTATATGTATGCATGCATGCAGCAGAGCAGTATGTATGTATGCAGCAGAGCAAGGTGTGTGTATGTCTGTATGTATGCAGCAGAGCAGTATGTGTGTCTGTATGTATGTTTGTATGCAGCAGAGCAGTATGTGTGTGTCTGTATGTATGTATGCAGCAGAGCAGAATGTGTGGCTGTCTATAGGTATGCATGCAGCAGAGCAGTATGTGTCTCTATGCATGCAGCAGAGCAGTATGTGTGTGTATCTATGTATGTATGCAGCAGAGCAGTATGTGTGTCTGTATGTATGCAGCAGAGCATTGTGTGTGTCTGTATGCAGCAGAGCAGTATGTGTGTGTATGTATGTAAATGTATGCATGCAGAGCAGTATGTGTTTTTCTGTATGTATGTAAATGTATGTATGTAGCAGGTTAGTATATATGTGTCTGTCTATATGTATGTATGCATACATGCAGCAGAGCAGTATGTGTGTGTCTATGTATGTATGCAGCAGAGCAGTATATGTGTGTTTGTCTATATGTATGTATTCATGCAGCAGAGCAGTATGTATGTATGCAGCAGAGCAAGGTGTGTGTCTGTCTATAGGTATGCATGCAGCAGAGCAGTATGTGTGTGTATCTATGTATGTATGTATGCAGCAGAGCAGTATGTGTGTCTGTATGTATGCAGCAGAGCATTATGTGTGTGTCTGCATGTATGTATGTATGCAGCAGAGCAGTATGTGTGTGTATGTATGTAAATGTATCGAGATTTGATGTTTCTTGCTAGTCCTGAGGAAGGAAGCTGTGTCTTCCGAAACGCGTAGACCTGTGAATAAAAGCAACGTTAATCCACTATCTTCATAATCGGCTAGTCATTGGCGCGGCTTGGAAACCCTTACTCTACTACTCCCTGTTATCTGTATGTATGTATGCAGCAGAGCAGTATGTGTGTGTCTGTATGTATGTATGTATTATAAATAAAAAATACATTGCTAAATTATGTATACACTGAGGGAAAAACTCCATAGAATCCCTCAGGAATGGTGCCAACTTCAAAGGAAAACATTATAAAGAAAGAGAACAAGGAAGAGAAAGGCACAAATTTGTATGCAAAAAATATATAATTTTTATTGAACAATAAATATACAGTATCCAAACAAGGAGCCTCATGGTCATAGCTTGAGGTCTCATATGGGTCACACTGGACTGGGTATAATTTTAACCCTCCAGTGTGGCCAAGAGACAGCACACTCCAAAAGCATACAATCAAACAAAAAGCACAAGGAGTACTAGTGCAAATATAGAAAATTTATTTTCAATATCAATAAATAACAACAAGTAGGAAAAAGGACATATCAAGCACAAAATTAAGGGAATAAATACCTGGGTCCCGTGGACCACAATAAAAATCTCTGTATAAGGTCGATATGTTAGGGCTTGGGCTAAGGGTGCCCACAATTCGTATGGGTTAAAGAAACCAGGCAAAGCGCAAAAAAATCCCAATGTATAAGTAAACCCTTCACAGTTAGAGATGGGCTATATGTAATATAGTGACTAGTCAAGGGACCGTTGAATTAGCCCATATCAAAGGAGGGGGGGAGTTTTTTGGGTATCACTAAAGCGCTTGCCTGCTCGCGGTGGTGGTGCAGGGGAGCCAGACCAGAGGAAAACCTCCAGTGAAGGCCTGGGTCCCGTGAACCACAACCATAGATATTGTAAAATGTATACAAAGTGGCTCAGCTCAAGAAAGAGGGAAGCACTTAAGGATATACAGTACAGATAAATAATACTACCGGATAAGGTAAGTTGTAGGCAAATATCCATAGAACCCTTGTAAAAAGGTGGAGGTGGGCCATATGTTTTATATAATATGATGAAAAGTCAAAAAGTAATTGCTTTAGTCCATATCCACAGGGCAAGTAATGGACATAGTAGAGTGCTTACCGAATCACAGTGGTGGTGCAGGGGAGCCAGACCAACCCAGAGGGGAACCGCCGACGGTCGTTTCGCGGTATGATACAACTTCTTCCGGGAGCACTCACTGCTCCCGGAAGAAGTGGTATCATACCGCGAAACAGCCGTTGGAGGTTCCCCTCTGGGTTGGTCTGGCTCCCCTGCACCACCACTGTGATTCGGTAAGCGCTCTACTATGTCCATTACTTGCCCTGTGGATATGGGCTAAAGCAATTACTTTTTGACTTTTCATCATATTATATAAAACATATGGCCCACCTCCACCTTTTTAAAAGAGCTCTATGGATATTTGCCTACAACTTACCTTAGTGGGGAAGCTGTGAAAGCAGGGATCGGCATGTGTGAATGCAAGATCCATCGCTGTCACAGGCAATGGGAGAACAGTAGAAAGGGTCAATTAACTGGTGGAGTGGCAAGAAATGGTGGCGGGCAGGAGACCCCGACGTCCGTCTCGCCAGGCGATCCCTTCTGTCACAGCTTCCACACTGTCTGACCTTGTTCTACATTCAGTGTAGAACCCTCTTCCTCCTTATTGACTACTTTGGAATACTAGTCTGTGACGGCGGTGGACCCTGCACTTCCACACGTGCCGATCCCTCGCTGTCACAGCCTCTCCATTACTCAATAGCGTCTTACTCTCCTGTGCAGCTGCACGACCCTCGTTTACCACTGGTTATTTACATATTTTTATTGAACATCTTCCCTTTGGCATTCCCTGTTTTATTTGTTCCTGCTATTGTTTCATTTATTTTTTTCCCTCAAGCTACCCTTGCTATATAATTAACCAGTTCTTATGTATATGAACGTGGCCCTGTGATTTCTCAATTGGGTTCTCTCTGTCACAGGGGCCCTTTGACTTGTTTTATAACCATCAATATCCAGAGGTCTTTCCCGTTACATCTTTTAACCCTTTGAGGTATTATACCTTATTGTATAAAATTCATTGATATCTCTGGTGTTTTATTGTATAGGGGCTCCAATAATTAGCCATCTTGTGCCTTTGAATCAGTTTTGCATACCAATAGTCACCAGAGGTGTCTTCCGTCACTACTTTAACCCACTGTGGTTTTAAGGATTTGGTGACATCCTGGGTGTTACCTTGTCATATAGGCCCCTCAATTGGCTGTTCATGTGTTCTTTGACTGTTTTTTTACTATTAAACGATTATTTATATGCCTTTTGAAGGGCTTTTCATACCCCGGCCAGTACCCTGGTTACATAATTATTTTACTATTGTGGACATTTTTATACTCTACTTTCATGGAATTATTTTTGATGTTATGAAAATACATGAAATACATAGAATATAGAAATCTTTTTATGATTTGTCATATACAATTTTCATGTTATGTACATTGGTGGTATGGTTTTATCATGTCACGTTTTGTCCCTAATTATCTTCATGTCCACTTACACCAACGTGACCTCAAATTCTCATTTTCTTGTAATATCCTTTTGATATAGTCATTAAATATTTGATACACTGTATATTTATTGTTCAATAAAAATTATACATTTTTTGCATACAAATGTGTGTCTCTCTCCCTTGTTCTTTGTTTATAATGTATGTATGCAGCAGAGCAGTATGTGTGTGTCTATGTATGCAGCAGAGCAGTGTGTGTGTCTGTATGTTTGCAGCAGAGCAAGGTATGTGTGTGTCTGTCTGTAGCAGAGCAGTGTGTGTGTGTCTGTAGCAGAGCAGTGTGTGTATATATATGTCTGTCTGTGCCCGGGGCCCACAAAAACCTGGAGCCTCCCTGACTAAGTGGCAAACAACAGTTTTCAACAAAAATGTACTAAATAACATTTGTGCAGTCAATTTGTTGTAAGAAATAGAATTGCCTCCACCAGATTCTTCTTCATAGGTGATCTCAAATCTGACCTAATTTTAAGGCTAGAGAACAACCTCTCTACAGTAACTTGGATTGGAGGCAAAGCCGTAATCATATGGGCAACATCTCTAACAATTTCCGGGTATAAAGGAATTGCCTCATGCACAGTCCGTTTTGATGAACGGTTGAATTTCTATTATTTGAGAGCAAGTAAAAAATTTGGCTGAAATATGGTCAATCTGCTTGCTAGAGGAGATGGAGTGAAATATTTTTCCTTGGGGCCACCGCATCAGGGCAATCGGGGTAATAAGGGGTTAATGGAAGCAGCCCATAGCTGCCACTAAGTCCTAGCTTAGTTATGGCAGGCATCTATGAGACACCCCCTCATCACTAAACTATAGTGAAAGTAAATAAGACACAAAAATCTTTTATTTGACATAAAAGACAAAAAAAAAAAAGTACATCTTATAGTCCAAAAAAATAACATTCTTGTATATACGGGGCAGTATTATAGTATTTTGCATTTCTTTTTTTCAGATGTCCTCGAATAGCCAGTTTATTCGGGAATTGATTAAATTGTATTACTCCCTGCCCTGCCTTTGGCAAATTAAATCTGCTGACTACAGCAATAAATATAAAAAGGAGGCATTAGAAACTAGTTGCCCTCTTAGGCTATGTGCGCACGTTGCGTAAATACATGCAGTTACGCTGCGCTTTGTAGCGCAGCGTAACTGCATGAGTCCTCTGCACAGTCTATGGAGATTGTGCAGGGGCCGTGCGCACGTGGCGTTTTAGAGCGCAGCGCTCCGGCTACTGCCGAAGCGCTGCATAAAAAGAAGTGACATGTCACTTCTTCCGTGCGCTTTGCCGGCAGCTCCTGCTCTGTCTATGGGAGGAGCTGCAGGCAGAGCGCATGGAATCGGCTTCACTATGGACATTTCTGCAGCGATTTAAAGCGCACATGTACTCTTCAGATCGCTGCAGAAATTTCTGCAGTGAACTGTACGCAACGTGCGCACAGCCTTAAAACAGCACAATCCTAGCGACACGGTAGATGACGTTGGTGAGAAAAAAAAAAAAAAAAAAAAAGCCTGAATAAGGTCGAGAAGTCCACGAAGTCTGGTGTTGGAATAGAAGAACTTTGTGCCCAAGTTATGGTACTACGGCTTGATTGCTTTCACACGTGACCAAGAGATACCTCACCCAATGACATGTATGATGACGTTGACCGAGGAAGAAGAGCCAGAGATCCGGCCTGACTCCCCTGTTGGAGATGTTGTAAGTACCTTATTTGCTTCCCTATAAATACCATTTAAACTTTGTATGTACATTGCATAGTAGAATTGAAAATAGTTACTCTGGTTTTCCTCGATTAATTTTGCAGATTGCAAAGGTTATCCCTTCCAGTTCAGATAAGTATACTCCTTTATTAGTTTCACCCCACTCAGTTTTCCTACCGTTGAATGACATTTCATATCCTGGCATACTAGTCCCACCCCTTACATTTGTTTCCAGTGCACGTGTGCCCATGTGACTGCTGCTCATGATATCCAATGCAAACACATTAATGTATTTGGGTTTTGCTGTATGATGTAAAATAAGTTGTGGGTTCTGCTTTAACATGAATTTTCTGTTCCCGCAGGACCGTTGTCAAGCTTTGTCCACACCAACATGTAACAGTGGCAGTGAGGACATCGCCAGTACGGTCATTAACAGTGAGGAGACTAGTGAAGAATCTGCATCTTCTACTCTACCTCGGCGAGTATCGTCTTGTCGGAAAAGAAAGGCCATCACCTCGCTTTCACCTGATCTCCTCGCTTTGGCAAACATTTTGACTCGGCAGAACAAACCTGCCATTAGCGGCTTTGCACACTATGCCAATGACACACTTCGTAAGCTGGATGAAACCCAAAAGAGCCATATTTCAGATACTAAATAAAGCTGTAGTGGCGAAACTGACACATCTGCTGTGTTCGAGCATGATCCATGTCACAGTACTCATGGTCCTAAATGCAAGAGCCTCTTCACAGCACACCGAGGAGGCTTCAGCCTCCGCAAGACCTGCAGCTTGGCTCCCCACAGTATCCCATGTTACCTCAGTCTTCCCAAGTTTTTGCTCCTCCTCCCAGGCAACAACATGCCGATTCAAACTCATTATCAAGAATTGTAGTTTGAGTGATGTTTTATTTTGTTTACTGATTTATCAGGTGCTTATTTTATTGTTTACATACTTGTTGGATTCTAATAAAAATGCTCTTTTGCTTCAAACTTGTGGCCTGCTTTAATGAATTCTGCATAGTTATTAGCTGGCCCAGTAAGGCAGGGGTAATGGGCTGCTTGGAGGTCAGGTGTGTGTGTAGTTTTTTTTTTTAAGGTTTTAAAATAAGTTTACACAGCAGCAGATATAAACTATATTTGTATGTTTACCATGTTCCAAATTATTATGCAAAATGTTCTTTTTCCTAAATGGTTGGCGCAAATGACAGTCAGTAATAAAAAGTCATCACCTGTTAAGATTATACATCAAATTTTATTAAAGGAATGAAAACTGTATAATCTTCAAAAATAAAAAACAAAACCTAAAACTCTAAAAAGCTAAAATAAATGAAGAAAGGCCACACGTCTGCGCAGAACGGACTGCTGCATGCGCTGGCCCTTATTATTGAAAGAACGACAAAGCAATCAGTAGGCCACTATAAGATCTGATGCTGCCAAGTAACAGCACCAGGACCGTTAAAATATTGGCAGTAGTTGTCTCGGCAGGCCTTCGCATCATCCTTGTTTCTGCCATGTACGACTGGTTGAAGGGCTGCAATTGTGGGATAGTTTGCACGCCAGTCACCGAGCACCACTTCCCCAGTTGTATGATCTACAGAGTCCACGAAGCCAGGCGGAATGTACGTAATTGCATCGCGCCGACGAAGGAAGTTGTGCAGCGCGCAACAGGCCAAAACAACTGAGTCTATTGATTCAGGCTTCAGGTCAATAGGCGTGTGGAAAACTCTGAAGCGGTTGGCCATGATCCCAAAGGCATTTTCTACAACGAGACGTGCCCTTGACAAGCGGTAATTGAAAATTCGTCTTTCCTCTGTAAGACTTTTTTTGGGGAACGGTTTGAGAATATTGGCATGAAGCGGGAAGGCTTCATTGCCGACAAAAACAAAATTAAGGTTGCCTCTAGTCTCAGAGTTGGGAGGCAAGTGCAGGTCACGGTTGTTCAATCGCTCTCCAAAAAGTGTGTGCTTTAAAACACCATCAGAAACAATGCCGTTCATGCCAACTTCAACATCTAAAAATTCGTAATTGGCGTTAACAAGGGCCATCATGATGACGCTGAAATAGCCCTTATAATTGTAGAAATAGGATCCGCTGTCCGGTGGTTGTTTGATCCGCACATGTATCCCATCCAAAGCCCCACCACAGTTAGGTAACTGCCAAAGCTGCTCAAAATCTGAGGCAATATTTTTCCATTCCTGCTCCGTCTTGGGAAACAGATTATAGCTACGTAGACTGCAAACAATCGCCTTACATGTCTCCGAAATTATAACACTGAGCAGGGAACTTGGAACACCTGCAGAAAAATGCAAGTCTTGCAGTGAGAGTCCGGTGGCCAGGAATCGCAGCGTGATTGCCAATCTCTCCTCTGCCGGGAGAGCAGCACGCATTCCTGTATCCTTCTGTTGAATACGTGGCATAACACTTTCCAGTAACAGTTTGAATGATTCCTCTGACATCCACAGATAGTTGCGGAAATCATGAGGATTCTTCTCCTGAAGCTCTCTTAGAAGTTGCATGTGGGACAATTCAGACCTCTTCTGCAGCCACTGTCTGGTCCGCATGCGACGCTTTCGTTTGGAACGCCTCTCTAGCATCTGTGCCTCATCTTGTCGCCGAGCTTCCTCAACCAGCAATGCAGCAACTAAAACACGCGCCACCTCGTTCATGATGTGCAATCTACAAAATAAAATGAGAGAAGTTTCAACAAAACAATAATGCGATTATTATAACTCTACATGTTAAAATGTCATGGAAAACTGCGTTCCAGTTCGTTGACGAGCGTGCCACGGAAAAAAATAAATAAATAAAACAAAATTGCCACACGTGCAAAAACTGTACAGCAGCTTGGGAAAGCACAGCATGAGCACAATGCAGAATATGGTTATGATTGCATATAATTGATAGCTGACCTGCATGCACTCAGGAACAAAGGATGGAAATGCCACCAAGTTGCCTTCTTTATGGCAAGGTCGACCAATCATAACGCAGTTGTGAACACCAATTGGCGCTGAAGAAAGCAAAAACACGCCCCCGTTGCTGAGTTCTGAGTCACCAACGAGGTCGCTCTTCGTTATGGAGTCAAACACAGCGATGCAAGCTGTCCAGCAGGACACCAACGATCAAAAAATGAACCAGGACATTCAGGTACGATCGTCGCTGCTATGTGTCACACGTAGCGAGATCGCTAGCGAGGTTGCTGTTATGTCACAAAACCTGTGACGTTTCAGCTATCTCGCTAACTACATCACTATGTAACAGGGTCTTTAGAGCCAGACGTTTTGCCATTTGAGACCCCCACAGGGTCTGTAAAACTAATCCAAGATACCATGGAATAATCTTTACGATCTAGATCCCCTTTATTAAAACTAAATTTTAGGTATTTCAAAACAATCTTTAGCCTGTTCCAAAATGGATTTTGAAATCCTTAAAATAAATCTGTAGAGCAGGGTGATAACTGCACATGTCCAGATGTATGATCTCTTGACCTCACTATCCTGTGGTGTGGAAAAAGGCTTCAGACTATAACATGGAAAATACAAACAACAAAAAAGTAACAGTACCTTGTATTAAAAGGGATGGTCCAAAAAAAAAAAAAAAAAAAAAAAAAAAAAAAAAAAAGAAAGCATAGTGACCCCAGCTCCAGTGACCTTTGGTGCCCAGTTATGTCACCTTCCACTTCCAGAAGTTGACGTGACATACTTAAGTACAATACTGAGAGATAATGTTCTCAATAATTTCCTACAGCTGCAAATATAACAGGATACTGCACGATAAAAAACACATTGAGACAAGACTATGTAAGGCCAGTTTCACACATCCGGCTTATCGCCGGTTTGCCGAATCCGGCACACACCCGTACGGTGTACACAGTACAAGAGCAGCGCTGCAACTAACAGGTCACATGCTCCAGTCACATGACAGCATGGGACCGGCACTTGTCGCGCTGCCATTGTGAAACAAGAATAACCAGAAACATTCTCATGGGCAATTAAAGACAAACATGCAGAGAACCCTAGAAAGCTGCCTTAAATATCTGTACTCAACTTTTAGGCTATGTTCACACAGGGCATCTTGTTATGTGCATTTTGAGTTCATCTCATTTTCCGAAAACGCACCCGTGTCAAATACGCATGCGTGTTACCGCGTTTGAGCCCTCCAGTCAATAGATTTCACTTACAAAACGTGGTAAGTGAAATCTAATGACTGGAAGGGCTCAAAAACACAGTAAAAACGCAAAAAGAATAGACATGCTGCAACTTGAAAAATGCAACTAAGATACAGCCAACAAAAGATGCCCAGCGTGGACAGCAAAACCGAAGTCTCAGACTTCGCTGGGAGAAGGAAATGCATGCATTGTGGTGACCTCAAAAACCAAGGACAAAGATGCCGTGTGAACATTTTTTATGAATTTTTTTGGGTGCAGTTGTCACAAATCTGCAGATTTGGTGCAGAAAATAATCTGCAGCATGCGATTAATTCAGCGCTTTTACCGTATGCACATCTCATACACCACATGTCATACACCCTCCCTTCATGCGTTCTCCCCCTCCCCGCGCCCACCTCCCATGCACGCGGCTCCCCGCGCCCACCTCCCATGCACGCGGCTCCCCGCGCCCACCTCCCATGCACGCGGCTCCCCGCGCCCACCTCCCATGCACGCGGCTCCCCGCGCCCACCTCCCATGCACGCGGCTCCCCGCGCCCACCTCCCATGCACGCGGCTCCCCGCGCCCACCTCCCATGCACGCAGCAAAACCTGATCTCACACAACCTTCCCCTCCCCCAACACCATACACAGCTCCACTCCATACACGGCTCCGCTCTATATACACACACACACTGCACATCCTGACCTCACACATAACCTTCCCCCCCCAGCACTATACACGGCTCCACTCTATATACACACACTGCACATCCTGACCTCACACATAACCTTCCCCCCCCAGCACCATACACTGCTCCACTCTATATACACACACTGCACATCCTGACCTCACACATAACCTTCCCCTCCCCCAGCACCATACACGGCTCCGCTCTATATACACACACTGCACATCCTGACCTCACACATAACCTTCCCCTCCCCCAGCACCATACACGGCTCCGCTCTATATACACACACTGCACATCCTGACCTCACACATAACCTTCCCCTCCCCCAGCACTATACACTGCTCCACTCTATATACACACACTGCACATCCTGACCTCACACATAACCTTCCCCTCCCCCAGCACTATACACGGCTCCGCTCTATATATACACACACACTGCACATCCTGACCTCACACATAACCTTCCCCCCCCCCAGCACTATACACGGCTCCGCTCTATATACACACACTGCACATCCTGACCTCACACATAACCTTCCCCTCCCCCAGCACCATACACGGCTCCACTCTATATACACACACTGCACATCCTGATCTCACACATAACCTTCCCCTCCCCCAGCACTATACACGGCTCCGCTCTATATACACACTGCACATCCTGATCTCACACATAACCTTCCCCTCCCCCAGCACTATACACGGCTCCACTCTATATACACACACTGCACATCCTGACCTCACACATAACCTTCCCCTCCCCCAGCACCATACACGGCTCCGCTCTATATACACACACTGCACATCCTGACCTCACACATAACCTTCCCCCCCAGCACTATACACGGCTCCGCTCTATATACACACTGCACATCCTGACCTCACACATAACCTTCCCCTCCCCCAGCACTATACACTGCTCCACTCTATATACACACACTGCACATCCTGACCTCACACATAACCTTCCCCTCCCCCAGCACTATACACTGCTCCACTCTATATACACACACTGCACATCCTGACCTCACACATAACCTTCCCCTCCCCCAGCACTATACACTGCTCCACTCTATATACACACACTGCACATCCTGATCTCACACATAACCTTCCCCCCCCCCCCCCAGCACTATACACTGCTCCACTCTATATACACACACTGCACATCCTGACCTCACACATAACCTTCCCCTCCCCCAGCACTATACACTGCTCCACTCTATATACACACACTGCACATCCTGACCTCACACATAACCTTCCCCTCCCCCAGCACTATACATGGCTCCACTCTATATACACACACACTGCACATCCTGACCTCACACATAACCTTCCCCTCCCCCAGCACTATACACGGCTCCACTCTATATATACACACACTGCACATCCTGATCTCACACATAACCTTCCCCTCCCCCAGCACCATACACGGCTCCACTCTATATACACACACTGCACATCCTGACCTCACACATAACCTTCCCCTCCCAGCACTATACACGGCTCCGCTCTATATATACACACACTGCACATCCTGATCTCACACATAACCTTCCCCTCCCCCAGCACTATACACGGCTCCACTCTATATATACACACTGCACATCCTGACCTCACACATAACCTTCCCCTCCCCCAGCACTATACACGGCTCCGCTCTATATACACACACACTGCACATCCTGACCTCACACATAACCTTCCCCTCCCCCAGCACCATACACGGCTCCACTCTATATACACACACTGCACATCCTGACCTCACACATAACCTTCCCCTCCCCCAGCACTATACACGGCTCCGCTCTATATACACACACTGCACATCCTGACCTCACACATAACCTTCCCCTCCCCCAGCACCATACACGGCTCCGCTCTATATATACACACACTGCACATCCTGACCTCACACATAACCTTCCCCTCCCCCAGCACCATACACGGCTCCACTCTATATACACACACTGCACATCCTGACCTCACACATAACCTTCCCCTCCCCCAGCACTATACACGGCTCCGCTCTATATACACACACTGCACATCCTGACCTCACACATAACCTTCCCCTCCCCCAGCACCATACACGGCTCCGCTCTATATATACACACACTGCACATCCTGACCTCACACATAACCTTCCCCCCCCAGCACTATACACGGCTCCACTCTATATATACACACACTGCACATCCTGACCTCACACATAACCTTCCCCTCCCCCAGCACTATACACTGCTCCACTCTATATATACACACTGCACATCCTGATCTCACACATAACCTTCCCCTCCCCCAGCACTATACACTGCTCCACTCTATATACACACACTGCACATCCTGACCTCACACATAACCTTCCCCTCCCCCAGCACTATACACGGCTCCACTCTATATACACACACTGCACATCCTGACCTCACACAACCTTCCCCTCCCCCAGCACTATACACGGCTCCGCTCTATATACACACTGCACATCCTGACCTCACACATAACCTTCCCCCCCCAGCACTATACACGGCTCCGCTCTATATATATATACACACACTGCACATCCTGACCTCACACATAACCTTCCCCTCCCCCAGCACTATACACGGCTCCGCTCTATATATATATACACACACTGCACATCCTGATCTCACACATAACCTTCCCCTCCCCCAGCACTATACACGGCTCCGCTCTATATATACACACTGCACATCCTGACCTCACACATAACCTTCCCCTCCCCCAGCACCATACACGGCTCCACTCTATATACACACACTGCACATCCTGATCTCACACATAACCTTCCCCTCCCCCAGCACCATACACGGCTCCGCTCTATATACACACACTGCACATCCTGACCTCACACATAACCTTCCCCTCCCCCAGCACCATACACGGCTCCGCTCTATATACACACACTGCACATCCTGACCTCACACATAACCTTCCCCTCCCCCAGCACCATACACGGCTCCGCTCTATATACACACACTGCACATCCTGACCTCACACATAACCTTCCCCCCCCCCCCAGCACTATACACAGCTCCGCTCTATATACACACACTGCACATCCTGATCTCACACATAACCTTCCCCCCCCCCCCCAGCACTATACACTGCTCCACTCTATATACACACACTGCACATCCTGACCTCACACATAACCTTCCCCTCCCCCAGCACTATACACTGCTCCACTCTATATACACACACTGCACATCCTGACCTCACACATAACCTTCCCCTCCCCCAGCACTATACATGGCTCCACTCTATATACACACACACTGCACATCCTGACCTCACACATAACCTTCCCCTCCCCCAGCACTATACACGGCTCCACTCTATATATACACACACTGCACATCCTGATCTCACACATAACCTTCCCCTCCCCCAGCACCATACACGGCTCCACTCTATATACACACACTGCACATCCTGACCTCACACATAACCTTCCCCTCCCAGCACTATACACGGCTCCGCTCTATATATACACACACTGCACATCCTGATCTCACACATAACCTTCCCCTCCCCCAGCACTATACACGGCTCCACTCTATATATACACACTGCACATCCTGACCTCACACATAACCTTCCCCTCCCCCAGCACTATACACGGCTCCGCTCTATATACACACACACTGCACATCCTGACCTCACACATAACCTTCCCCTCCCCCAGCACCATACACGGCTCCACTCTATATACACACACTGCACATCCTGACCTCACACATAACCTTCCCCTCCCCCAGCACTATACACGGCTCCGCTCTATATACACACACTGCACATCCTGACCTCACACATAACCTTCCCCTCCCCCAGCACCATACACGGCTCCGCTCTATATATACACACACTGCACATCCTGACCTCACACATAACCTTCCCCTCCCCAGCACCATACACGGCTCCACTCTATATACACACACTGCACATCCTGACCTCACACATAACCTTCCCCTCCCCCAGCACTATACACGGCTCCGCTCTATATACACACACTGCACATCCTGACCTCACACATAACCTTCCCCTCCCCCAGCACCATACACGGCTCCGCTCTATATATACACACACTGCACATCCTGACCTCACACATAACCTTCCCCCCCCAGCACTATACACGGCTCCACTCTATATATACACACACTGCACATCCTGACCTCACACATAACCTTCCCCTCCCCCAGCACTATACACTGCTCCACTCTATATATACACACTGCACATCCTGATCTCACACATAACCTTCCCCTCCCCCAGCACTATACACTGCTCCACTCTATATACACACACTGCACATCCTGACCTCACACATAACCTTCCCCTCCCCCAGCACTATACACGGCTCCACTCTATATACACACACTGCACATCCTGACCTCACACAACCTTCCCCTCCCCCAGCACTATACACGGCTCCGCTCTATATACACACTGCACATCCTGACCTCACACATAACCTTCCCCCCCCAGCACTATACACGGCTCCGCTCTATATATATATACACACACTGCACATCCTGACCTCACACATAACCTTCCCCTCCCCCAGCACTATACACGGCTCCGCTCTATATATATACACACACTGCACATCCTGATCTCACACATAACCTTCCCCTCCCCCAGCACTATACACGGCTCCGCTCTATATATACACACTGCACATCCTGACCTCACACATAACCTTCCCCTCCCCCAGCACCATACACGGCTCCACTCTATATACACACACTGCACATCCTGATCTCACACATAACCTTCCCCTCCCCCAGCACCATACACGGCTCCGCTCTATATACACACACTGCACATCCTGACCTCACACATAACCTTCCCCTCCCCCAGCACCATACACGGCTCCGCTCTATATACACACACTGCACATCCTGACCTCACACATAACCTTCCCCTCCCCCAGCACCATACACGGCTCCGCTCTATATACACACACTGCACATCCTGACCTCACACATAACCTTCCCCTCCCCCAGCACCATACACGGCTCCACTCTATATATCCACACACTGCACATCCTGACCTCACACATAACCTTCCCCTCCCCCAGCACTATACACGGCTCCACTCTATATACACACACTGCACATCCTGACCTCACACATAACCTTCCCCCCCCCCCCAGCACCATACACTGCTCCACTCTATATACACACACTGCACATCCTGACCTCACACATAACCTTCCCCTCCCCCAGCACCATACACGGCTCCGCTCTATATACACACACTGCACATCCTGACCTCACACAACCTTCCCCTCCCCCAGCACTATACACGGCTCCGCTCTATATACACACACTGCACATCCTGACCTCACACATAACCTTCCCCTCCCCCAGCACCATACACGGCTCCGCTCTATATACACACACTGCACATCCTGACCTCACACATAACCTTCCCCTCCCCCAGCACTATACACTGCTCCACTCTATATACACACACTGCACATCCTGACCTCACACATAACCTCCCCCCCCCCAGCACTATACACGGCTCCACTCTATATACACACACTGCACATCCTGACCTCACACATAACCTTCCCCTCCCCCAGCACCATACACGGCTCCACTCTATATACACACACTGCACATCCTGACCTCACACATAACCTTCCCCTCCCCCAGCACTATACACGGCTCCGCTCTATATATACACACACTGCACATCCTGACCTCACACATAACCTTCCCCCCCCCCAGCACTATACACGGCTCCGCTCTATATACACACACTGCACATCCTGACCTCACACATAACCTTCCCCTCCCCCAGCACCATACACGGCTCCGCTCTATATACATACACTGCACATCCTGACCTCACACATAACCTTCCCCCCCCCAGCACTATACACGGCTCCACTCTATATACACACACTGCACATCCTGACCTCACACATAACCTTCCCCCCCCCAGCACTATACACGGCTCCACTCTATATACACACACTGCACATCCTGACCTCACACATAACCTTCCCCTCCCCCAGCACTATACACTGCTCCACTCTATATACACACACTGCACATCCTGATCTCACACATAACCTTCCCCTCCCCCAGCACCATACACGGCTCCACTCTATATACACACACTGCACATCCTGACCTCACACATAACCTTCCCCCCCCCAGCACTATACACTGCTCCGCTCTATATACACACACTGCACATCCTGACCTCACACATAACCTTCCCCTCCCCCAGCACTATACACGGCTCCGCTCTATATATACATACACTGCACATCCTGACCTCACACATAACCTTCCCCTCCCCCAGCACTATACACGGCTCCACTCTATATACACACACTGCACATCCTGACCTCACACATAACCTTCCCCTCCCCCAGCACTATACACTGCTCCACTCTATATACACACACTGCACATCCTGACCTCACACATAACCTTCCCCCCCCCAGCACTATACACTGCTCCACTCTATATACACACACTGCACATCCTGATCTCACACATAACCTTCCCCTCCCCCAGCACTATACACGGCTCCACTCTATATATACACACACTGCACATCCTGACCTCACACATAACCTTCCCCTCCCCCAGCACTATACACGGCTCCGCTCTATATATACACACTGCACATCCTGACCTCACATAACCTTCCCCTCCCCCAGCACTATACACGGCTCCGCTCTATATATACACACTGCACATCCTGACCTCACACATAACCTTCCCCTCCCCCAGCACTATACACTGCTCCACTCTATATATACACACACTGCACATCCTGACCTCACACATAACCTTCCCCCCCCCCAGCACTATACACTGCTCCACTCTATATACACACACTGCACATCCTGACCTCACACATAACCTTCCCCTCCCCCAGCACTATACACTGCTCCACTCTATATATACACACACTGCACATCCTGACCTCACACATAACCTTCCCCTCCCCCAGCACTATACACGGCTCCACTCTATATATACACACACTGCACATCCTGACCTCACACATAACCTTCCCCTCCCCCAGCACTATTATTATTATTATTATTTATTTATAGAGCACCATTAATTCCATGGTGCTGTACATGAGAGGGGGGTTACATACAAAATACGTATACAAGTTACAGTAGACAGACTAGTACAGAGGGAAGAGGGCCCTACCCTTGCGGGCTTACATTCTATAGGATTATGGGGAGGAGACAATAGGTGGGGTGTAGGTCAGGCGGCAGCTCCGCACGGTGGTTGGGCGGCAGCTCCGCACGGTGGTCGGGCGGCAGCTCCGCACGGTGGTCGGGCGGCAGCTCCGCACGGTGGTCGGGCGGCAGCTCCGCACGGTGGTCGGGCGGCAGCTCCGCACGGTGGTCGGGCGGCAGCGAGTTCATTGTAGATTGTAGGCATTTCGGAACAGGTGCGTTTTCAGGTTCCGTTTGAAGTTTGCAAGGGTAGGGGATAGTCTGACGTGTTGAGGCAGCGAGTTCCAGGAGACTGGGGATGCTCGGGAGAAGTCTTGGAGTCGGTTGTGTGAGGAGCGAATGAGAGGAGGAGAGGAGGAGATCTTGGGAGGACCGGAGGTGACGTGTTGGAGTGTAGTGGGAGAGTAGTTCGGAGATGTACGGAGGGGAAAGATTATGCACAGCTTTGTAGGTCAGTGTTAGAAGTTTGAATTGGATACGGTGGAAGATTGGAAGCCAGTGGAGGGACATGCAGAGAGGAGAAGCGGGGTGGTATTGAGGAGAGAGGTGGATCAGTCGGGCAGCAGAGTTAAGGATGGACTGGAGAGGGGCAAGCGTGTTGGCAGGGAGGCCACAGAGGAGGATGTTACAGTAGTCGAGGCGGGAGATTATGAGGGCATGCACTAGCATTTTAGTTGATTGCAAATTGAGGAAAGGGCGGATTCTGGAAATATTTTTGAGTTGAAGACGGCAGGAGGTGGTGAGGGATTGGATGTGTGGTATGAAGGATAAGGCAGAGTCAAAGGTCACTCCGAGGCAGCGAACTTTGGGTACTGGCGAGAGCGTGGTGTTATTTATTGTAATAGATAGATTAGGTGGAGAGTGTAGGTGAGACGGAGGAAAGATGATTAGTTCAGTTTTGGCCACATTGAGCTTTAGGAAGCGAGAGGAGAAGAAGGAGGATATAGCAGATAGACATTTCGGGATTTTGGACAGCAGAGATGTGGCATCTGGGCCAGAGAGGTAGATCTGGGTGTCGTCGGCATATAGGTGGTATTGGAAGCCATGGGACTTTATGAGTTGTCCCAGGCCAAATGTGTAGATAGAGAAAAGTAGGGGTCCTAGGACAGAGCCTTGAGGGACGCCAACAGAGAGATGGTGGGATGAAGAGGTTGTGTGGGAGTGGGAGACACTAAAAGTGCGATTTGAGAGGTATGAAGAGATCCAAGAGAGGGCGAGGTCTCTGACACCAAGGGAAGAGAGGGTCTGTAATAGGAGGGAGTGGTCAACGGTATCGAAGGCTGAGGACAGGTCTAGGAGTAGGAGTATAGAGAAGTGCTTGTTCGCTTTGGCAGTAAGCAAGTCATTTGTGATTTTAGTCAGGGCAGTTTCGGTGGAGTGATGTGGACGGAAGCCGGACTGTAGGTTGTCAAAGAGAGCGTTAGAGGAGAGGTGGGAGGAAAGTTCAGCATGGACATGCTGTTCCAGGAGTTTTGAGGCAAGTGGGAGTAGTGATATGGGGCGGTAGCTGGTAGTAGAGGTTGGATCGAGGGAAGGTTTCTTTAGGATAGGTGTGACTGTTGCATGTTTAAAGGCAGAGGGGAAGGTTCCAGTCGTTAAAGATAGGTTGAAGAGATGGGTTAAGGCTGGAATAAGGATGGTGGTGAGGTTGGGAAGGAGGTGGGATGGCATGGGGTCAAGTGCGCAGGTGGTGAGGTGCGCTTTTGAGAGCAGACGTGCAAGCTCTCCTTCGGTGATGGTGGGGAGGAAGTTTATGGGGGAGGGGCAGTGGTCAGCTACATGAAGGGGTTGTGGTGGCTGAGCAGAGAAGACTTGCCTTATTAGGTCGATTTTTTCTTGGAAATAGGTGGCAAAGTCTTCTGCAGAAATGAGGGAGGTTGGAGGGGGCAGTGGTGGGCGAAGGAGGGAGTTGAAAGTGTTGAATAACTGTTTGGGGTTGTGTGTTAGAGAGGATATGAGGTTTCTGAAGTAATCGTGTTTAGCGGAGGTGAGGACTGAACGAAATGTGTGAATTGCATTTTTGAATGTGGTGAAGTCTTCCTGGGAGTGCGTTTTCTTCCACCGCCGCTCTGCAGCCCTAGACCTTTGCCTAAGTTTTTTAGTGAGGCTGTTGTGCCAGGGCTGTCTATTGATTCGTCTCACTCTGCCATGCACAAGGGGAGCGACTGAATCAATGGCTGATGTGAGGGTGGTGTTGTAGAAAGTGGTGGCGCTGTCTGTGTCGTGGAGGGATGATATGGAGGACAGTGGGAGGATAGAGTCGGCGAGGGTGTGCATGTTGAGGTGTGCAAGGTTTCTGCGGGGATGTGCTAGGTGCTGGACAGGGGGGGTAGGTGAGGAGGACAGGGCTGAAAAGGTCAGAAGATGGTGGTCAGATAGGGGGAGGGGGGAAGTTGTGAAGTCAGAAAGGGGACAGAGGCGGGTGAAGATGAGGTCTAGTGTGTTTCCATCTTTGTGGGTGGCAGAGGTGGACCACTGAGTTAAGCCAAAAGACGAAGCAAGGGAGAGGAGTTTGGAAGCAGCTTGTTGGCGAGTGTCAGTGGGGATGTTGAAGTCACCCATGATGATGGTGGGAATGTCAGCAGAGAGAAAGTGTAGAAGCCAGGCAGAGAAGTGGTCGAGGAAGGCAGTGGTTGCGCCCGGGGGTCTGTATATGACAGCCACTTGGAGGTTGGAGGGAGAATAGATTCGGACAGAGTGCACTTCAAAGGAAGGCAGGTCGAGGGAGGGTAGAGGTGGGATTATGGTGAAGTTGTAGTTGTTAGAAAGAAGGAGGCCCACTCCTCCACCTTGTCTATTGCCAGGGCGAGGAGTGTGGGAGAAGTGCAGGCCACCGTAGCATAGTGCAGCTGGGGAGGCAGAGTTGGATGGTGTCAGCCATGTTTCGGTGATGCCTAGAAAGGATAGATTGCTGGAGGTAAAGAGATCATGAATGATGTGCAGTTTATTACACACTGAACGGGCATTCCAGAGCGCTCCTGAGAGAGGGGGCGGCAGAGTGGGTGAGAGGGGAATAGTTTTTATGTTGGATAGATTGCGGTAGTTACTATTATGTGGAGAGTGGTGGGTGGGTGATAAAGAGGGGTGTACCATCCACGGGGGGCCAGGATTGGGGGCTATGTCACCAGCAGTGAGAAGGAGTAGAGAAAGGGAGAGCAGGTGGGAGAAGGAGAGTGGACGGCATGGTCTGCGTGATATTAGGAGCGACCTGAGGTTCAGGAGTAGGTCAGCAGATGAGGACAGATGAGAAGGCAGGAGGGAGGGGGAGATGAATATTTGCTTAGAGGGTGCTGGGGTGTGGGGATAGTGAAGGAGAGTGAGGAGGAGAGGGGCAAAGACTGTGAGGGCATAGGTGAACATGGTGGGAGTAGTGTGGTAAGTATATGATTTAACAAGTAAGTTGTGTCAGTGGGAAACTTGGTTAGAAAGAGCTGAAGTTTACCTTCTGGTCATGTCTGGTTCATTTCTGGTATATTTCTGACACTTATGAGGCACTTATCCAGAGGCACGCACACAGACCACGGTCATAGACCTAGTGCAGTACTTATATACATGTCTCATTGACCCAGATGAACATCAGCTGACCAGCAGGGGTGAGGCACATGAAAGAATTACAAACAGGTAGAAACCACTCAAAGAAGAGAAAAAAAAAAGTAAAAAAAAAAAAAAAAATACAGACAGGATTTAACTAATTATACAACATGAAAACAGCAGGTTAGCATACCAAAGCAAAGGGACTTTAAATGTATATGCAGGTGAGGAGATTAAGGTACACTATACACTGCTCCGCTCTATATACACACACTGCACATCCTGACCTCACACATAACCTTCCCCCCCCCCCAGCACTATACACAGCTCCGCTCCGTACACGTCACACACGGCTCTGCCCTATACACCCTGACCTCACACATAATCTTCCCCTCCCCCAGCACTGAGTCCTCCATCCTCCTCCTGCAGAGCCGCACACTACATATATGGCTGCTGGTGAAGCTCCTGCCGCCAGGCTTAGCTCTGTGCCCCTCTATCACACCCTGTTCCCTCATTACCGGTCAGCGCTGCACAATATGTCTCCAGTTTCTTCTCTCACTCACACGTGGCCGCCTTCTGCAAACTCGAGAATAACTGATCCCCGTGTGACTGGGTTTTGGCTAAAAAGACCATGGGCGCGGTCTGCTTGGTTAGTGGGCGTGGCTTGGTTGGTGGGCGTGGTGATGATGCCTCCCCTCCAATCATGCTACCTCTAGACCCGCCTCCAATATAAAGAACTCCATGTTGCCCAGGTGGACAAAAGAACGTCGCTTCCTGGTATGAGCTGATGGTTGCGGCCCCACCCTTTCTGGTCACATGGGCATGACGTCACCAGAGGTCCTCTGTCCACTGGAATTTAGACGTTATATATGGCTGCTCTGTGCTCACAGGACCTGTGATGATGTCACAGTCATGTGATTAGTCTCTGGGTGGGGGAAGGAGGAGCTATTCTAGAGTTTGCAGAGGGCGGCCACGTGTGAGAGAAGAAGCTGGAGCTGTTTTGTGCAGCGCTGACCGCTAATGAGGGAACAGAGTGTGATAGAGGGGCAGGAGCTTCACCAGCAGCCATATATGTAGTGTGCGGCTCTGCAGGAGGAGGAGGATGGAGGACTCAGTACTGGGGGAGGGGAAGGTTATGTGTGAGGTCAGGATGTGCAATGTGTATAGGGCAAAGCCGTGTGTGAGGTGTACGGAGCGCAGCCGTGTGTGAGGTGTACGGAGCGCAGCCGTGTGTGAGGTGTACGGAGCGCAGCCGTGTGTGTGTGTGAGGTGAACGGAGCGCAGCCGTGTGTGTGTGAGGTGTACGGAGCGCAGCCGTGTGTGTGTGAGGTGTACGGAGCGCAGCCGTGTGTGAGGTGTACGGAGCGCAGCCGTGTGTGAGGTGTACGGAGCGCAGCCGTGTGTGAGGTGTACGGAGCGCAGCCGTGTGTGTGTGTGAGGTGAACGGAGCGCAGCCGTGTGTGTGTGGTGTACGGAGCGCAACCGTGTGTGTGTGTGTGTGTGGTGGTGGTGTACGGAGCGCAACCGTGTGTGTGTGTGGTGTACGGAGCGCAGCCGCACATGTGTGTGGTGTACGGAGCGCAGCCGCGCGTGTGGTGTACGGAGCCTGCATACAGCGAAAAAGCTGACATGCTGTAGATTATTTTCTGCACGGGAAAAATAAGTAATGTGCGCACAACACTACAGGATTCTCATTGACTTTTCTGGTATAAGTATAGACCTGAAGATTTGTGACAACTGCACCCAAAAAACACATAAAAAAAATGCAGTGTGTACACGTGGCCTTAAAGGGAAGGTGCCGCGTTTTCTAATTTTTGTTAATAGTGATTTATGGAATCAGTTATTTTTAATGCAAAATTAAATTAATTGTTTAGTTTTTTATTTTTACTCAAACACTGGGGGCTGCCATCTTGGATTTGCAGTGTGTAACGACATTTCCTCAAATATGGCATCTCCCTGTGCATAAGAACTGGTAGTCACGCTCTGACCCTATTCTCTAGCACTGAGGCTGCTTCCTGCTGTGACCTGGATGCTCCCCCTGCGCTGTCCAGATCACAGCTCTGGGAGGAGACCGCCGCCATCTTTGCGCAGTTTACAGCATATGCTGTGTGCTGCATTTTCCCCCTGTCACCTGCTCTGTGCCACTGCTCAGCGCTTGTAGTCGAGCACTGACACTGGGCTTACAGACCGGGCCGGCGTCAGCACCCGGGCAACTGCCATGGCTCTGGACCGCCAGAGGGGCCTACTTGCCGTCAGCAGGGCCGGTGATGTATCCTGCGGCTCTTTCCAGGCTCCTGTCAGTTGAATCCACACCTGAATGTAGCGTTCTCTGCGGAGCAGTGCATCCAGGGCAAGTTCTTCTGTGGGAAAAGCTAGCGTGCAGTGTGCTGAGCTCCCGTCCCACAGATGGAGAGGATCAGAAGCACCAACATCCTGCCAAGTGGCCTGTCTGCCCCCCCCCAACTGCAGTGCTGCCTGTTTGCCCCCAAGAACTGTTGCCCCCTACCCCAGTGGTGACTGTATACCCCCCAGAACTGTCTGTCCCCCAACCGCAGTGCTTCTTGTATACCCCCCAGGATTTTTTCTCCAACTGCAGTGCTGCCTGTATACCCCCCCAGACCTTCTGTCCCTCCAACAGCAGTACTGCCTGTATACCCCCCTGAACTGTCTGCCCAACCCCAGTGCTGCCTGTATACCCCCCAGAACTGTCCATCCCCTTCAACTGCAGTGCTGCCTGTATACCCCCAGAAATACCTGTCCTCCCAACTGCAGTGCTGCTGGTATACCCCTCCCCGAACTGTCTGTCCTGCAACCCCAGTGCTGCCAGTATACCCTCCCAGAACTGTCTGTTACCTTACCCCAGTGCTGTATACCCCCCAGAACTGTATACGGGGGGGGGGGGGGGGGGACGACACAGTATACAGCAGAGCACCATGCCAGCTGTCCTTGGTGACAATTTAGACATGTTAGGATCAATTTGCAGTCAGCAACAAAATGGCTCCGCACTGTGTCTTTAAACTCCATCTTCCCTTATCCTTTAGGAAACACCCAGGTTGGGAAAGGGAGCTGTGACATCACACACAGGAGAGCAGATTCTGCCCACTTTACTGCAGTTGTAATGTGAGCTAGTTCTACAGTAGCTCTTCACCAGGATTTCAGCAGCTGCTCCCCCTAGTGTTGGAGTGGAAAATATCAAACTTTTGAAATTATTTGTTTTATATTTTTCTCAATTAAAAACAAATATTTAAACAAAACATTATCCCTTTACATTTTTGCAGTTATTGATTTATTTTTTTTTACACCTTTCCTGTAAGAGTTTAGCACAGATATTTTAAGAAAACTTTCTGAGATTCTCTGCATGTTTTTGTCTTTATCAACCACCATTGCCAGTTTTTGATCAAACATTCTTTTGACTACTCTTAGCAGGATTCATACATACAGGAAAAATGAATCATTATGCAATGAAATATTTTTTACAAAAGTATCAAAAGTATGTTTTAGAGATCTAAAACACACCTTATAAACAGCACATGCAGGGTCTCCAATGATGAAAATAGCCTGAAAAAAACAGGTCCTCACCATGGACTACATAAATAATTACCTAGTGGCCCATTATATACAGTGGTACCTCGCTTAACGAGCAACTCTCTTAACGAGAATTTCGCTTAACAAGCAAAGCTTTCTGTAAATTTGTAACCCGCTTTACGAGAAAGCTTTGCTGTACGAGCGAAATCCTCACCTCACACACTTCCGGTTCCGTCCATCCACCGCGCTCTGACCCGCACTTGCACTGTCCACACAAACACACATGTACGCACAAACATACACGCACGCACACACACATACAGTACTGTATTATGCTCACCTTACCTTCTGTTCCACCGCCGGCCTCATGGTTCTTGTAGTTCCCGGGTACATCACGGCGAACTACAAGTACCATGAGGCAGGCAGTGGAACGGAAGGTAAGGTGAGCATATAATATCTGTACCTTCCGCTTCATCGCCGGCCTCCTGGGTCCTGTAGTGCGCCGCACCACTCTGCTCTGCTCCGCGCCAGGCATCGGCATCCATAGCAACGAAGCAGGAACTTGTCAAAGGCAGCGCGCTGGCCAATCAGAGGCAAGCGGCTCTGCCTTTGACGTCAGCGCTCTGGCAGGAAGTTCCGCCCTCATTGTTATGGTCACCTGATACACAGCCCGCACCAGAGAACAGCAAGTCCCAGGAGACCGGCGATGGAACGGAAGGTAAGGTGAGCATATAATATGTGCGTGTGTTTGTGTGTGTGTTTGTACATGTTTGTGTGCGTTTGTGCATGTGTGGAATGATAAAATAGGGGACCAGGATGGGACATTTAACACATTGTGGAACGGATCGTCAGCATTGCAATGATTTCCTATGGGAAACCTTGCTCTGCTGAACGAGTACCTTGATTAACAAGCACAGTCCCAGAACGGATTGTTCTCGTTAAGCAAGGTTCCACTGTATTGGGGTTTTGTTGACCTCACTTGACTACACAGTATAAACTCAAAAAATTGGAGTGTGAACAAATGACAATATTGGCTCATCATTTAGCAGTGCATTCATTCATAATAATTTCATTACATCCAGTGAATCATGATAATAATAGAATACAGTGCTTTAAATAGAGCTGAATAAGCATATCAATTTCAAGATTAATTTATTGGACCATACCTCTTTAAACAACTCAAAACTTGCAGAAGATTTTGCTTCAATGCATATGCCTACATCTGCAGCTCATATACAAATAATTGTGCAGGTAAACTAGTCACTATGCAGTGATAAATGTAGCTGCCTCCAAGCCTCAGAATGAATGAAAGCTGTTCTACACTCAATAGTGCACTAGTCATACAAGCTGTTCTAATGCTGCTAGTTATAATCTCATTAGACGCCTCCAGGCAGTTCCCTGCCATATAATAGCTGTTGAACAATGGGCAGCTAAAACCACATTAGCAAATATTACTTGAGACTACCAACAGAAGCCCATCCATATCAGTAATATGCATAACAAAGCAAGGCAAACAATTAAACTGCTGTATTAGCTCCTTGTCCCATCTACCTAAATACACAGCTATTTATAGCCCATTCACATAGTCAAACAAAGGTCAATAATCAGATTACCCATTTTAGTATTGCAGTCTCCCTCATGTCTCCAATGCGCATTTCGCACCTGTGGCTTCTTCAGTGAATGGCAGGGAACTGACTCTGCTGCCACAGTTCATATATCATGTGGCCTGTGATGGTGACTCATTGGCGCATGTGTGCTGCGATCCAGGACCCACACGGCTCACCATTTACTCTCCTGACCGCGCGTGCACACTGGAAGAACCAGTGCGCACGCGTGGCCGCCAGACAACAATGGCACTCGTGCACGGAGAAGGAGAACACCAGGCATGCGCACATCACTATCCAGGGAGTGGTATAGAAACACCATTATATTTTAAACATGAACGCACAAATTGCACAGTGTGACCATGAACTCCATGTCAGCATATATGCATATCAAACCATACCCATAATAGAATTCCTCAGCATCTCTCAGATTACACTGGGGAACAATTTGAAAAAAAATTTCTGTTGAGTTAGGTTTTTGAGCTGATTTATACTAAAATTGGCATGCTGATTCCAAAAATGTAGTCAGTTGTTTTCTATCACGTCAAGTTTTTCCTCCTCAACTTACCTTCCATAGAAGCACAATTGCACTGATTTCTGTAATAAGACTTGTTATCTGAGTACAATTCGACTCATATAGAGCTACGTGGCAACTTGTAAGAGTAGTCACAACTGAGACAGTGCCTATTTCTTATATATTTCATTTTTTGTTCATATTTGTACTAGTTAAAAAAACACACTTTTTAGGTACAGTAGTTTACATATTTTTGAGAAGACAAAAATCCTATAGTTCAAAAACTTGACGTGATAGAGAAAAACTGAGATCATTTCTGGATTCAGGATCCAAAAATGAATTAAGAACAGTTGTCTGACCTAACTCCTAAAAAATTGCGTTCCCCAGTGTTATTATTCAATCGGTTAACAGGGCATCCTACATACAAAAATATAGATATACATATATTAAAAAATAAAAGTAAAAAAGAAAAATGTATTAGTTATTATAAATACTCTACATATAATGTCCCATATACCAAATATTGCACATATATTAGATAACATAGGAGATTTAATAAATCGCAGCTCCAACTCAATTATATCCAATGGAGTGGTCAACATCATTCATATGCGTCCATTTCCAAAACATTAGGTGTTTAGTTGTTTCTTTTAAGGCCAAACATACATGATTGCGGCACGTAGAGTATAAAGTATCTACATAATTTGTCTTGAATCACTGCAACAAAAATGATTAAAACATAATTAAAATCACATAACATAAAAATGGACAGAATCAGATATGTCAGAGGGAAGCAGAGACAGTCGGCAGGGAATCCTCAAGCTTCTCAAATTCTTTGGTGTAACATATCACACTACCTAATGGGTAATCGTAGCTTAAGCCACCACAGAGTATATACACCCCATACATATCAGATGAATGAGGAGAAATTATTGGACTCATTGAGCCCATACGGCATCAGAGTACACAACATGGTTATCCATTTACATTCTTTCTGCGCTAAAATGCGCTTGACGTCACCCCCTCTGATGCCAATTTGGACGTGCTCAATTCCCCTCACCTGAAAACTTTTCGGGTTACAAGCATGTTTTAATTTAAAATGGCGGGGTATTGTCTTGAGTTCCTCCAGGTTGGAAGCCAGAATGTCCCGAATGTGTTCACGGGTTCTTACTTTCAGTTGCCTCGATGTGAGCCCTATATATATTATTTGGCATCTACATGTTGCATAGTATATCACCTACGATGTGCTGCAGGTGATATACTGGTGAATTTCATAAGTTTGAGAGCCATCAGCTGTGTGAAATTCCTTGGCTCTATATAAGTTAGGGCATGCCACATAGCTTCCACATGGGTAACAACCCAAAACTGGTGATCTTACTCCAAAATAGGGCTTTTTTCGGGAACATAATGGCTCCTTACTAATAAATCTTTCAGATTCCTGCTTCTTCGTGACGTCATCTGTGGGTACTCAGCAAGATGTTTGGCTAGGGCAGGTCCAGTTCTAAATATCGACCAATGCTTCTGCAGGATCCACCTAGGTCACCCCCACAGCATTAAAAGTCGATATGAACCTTACCTTGTCCTCACTGTTTCTTCCTCTGAGATGTTTCTAATAAGTCCTCTCGTGGGTTATTTTTTGTCTCATATATGCCTTTTTAATGCAATGATTGCTATAGCCCCGGGACTGGAACGTCTCCCTGAGATCACCCACCTGCAATTCAAATTTTTGTGGAGTTGAGCAGATCCGCTTTGCCCTCAGAAATTGACCAACTGGGATGGCTTTCACTGTAGAATAATGATGTCCAGATTTAGCATGCAGCAGGGAATTTACTGATGTAGATTTCCCGAACACATCCGTCTGAATCCTTCGATTCTCATCAACCTCAATCTTAATGTCCAGAAAATCCACACTAACCCTGCTGCATGTTTGAGTTAGTCTGATGTTATAATGAACGCGCAATCCAGGGAAATGAACGGTATAACTGTGGTCCTTAATCATTAACAATTTTCATTAGAAAATCCATACCCACAAAAGTAGTTAAAATCATTTAAACATGTAATATCAAAACCAACGTCCCCCATAGGTGACAATGGGAGGGTACAACTATGTGCAAAAGTACAAAAGGATGCAAAAAGTGCAATTGTCACTCATACAGTTAACAGACCTCTGTGAATATATGCAATTAAATAAATACATATAATGCATATCTGTCAAAACAGGAATAGATATCTATATCCGTGAGGTCTATATTATTGAGAAGGGGTCCTGTTACCCATAAGGATGTAAAAACAGAGTAATAGGGGGCTGCCTGATAAACAATGACACAACAATGCGGGGGTTTCCATAGTCAATGCACTACCTGATTATGGATTACAGGGTACCTGAAACAATAAGCAATGTAAACCTAATGTGTGGGGAACACACACAGCATTCAATAAATCACAGATGATGTGCAACAGGCAAAGCATATAAGGATGGCTCAACGATCCAACACCCTAATGGCAGGCAGCAATACACCCAACCTGTAAACAGGACCAAGAGCTCATGGTAATACCCATAAGGGAGACGTGGGTGGCCCCACGCGTATCGCTGAGGACAGCTTCGTCAGGGGAAAGTGCTCAGGATCCTACCCTAACAAGTATTTATAGTGAACCACAGCAGCAATTAATAAGGATAAGTGAATCAAATAATTAACATACCATTAGTGATGTATGGGAGAGTACAGCGTCCGGGTATGGGCCTCACTATGGGCGGAAGTGCAACAGTGAGGAGGGTCCAAGTCCTGGAAGTCACATGTTCACCATGCGATTCAATAATAAGCTTCCCAAAAGTGGGATGTGCGCAGTCCAAATGAATCGCGCTGTTACCATGAGGCTTATTACATTCAATAAACAATGATTTGATAAAGAGGATATCGCACATGCATTTAGATGCCGTGGTAACCGGAAATGAGGTCACCCCACTGAGCATTAAAAGTCGATATGAACCTTACCTTGTCCTCACCGTGCCCCTCCTTCCTCTGAGATATATCGATGACATTTTGTTTATTTGGCAAGGTGATGAGGGCGGGCTCCGGCAATTCATTGAGGAGCTAAATGTGAATCATTATAACATCATAAACAAAAACACTGGGTGCACAGCTCAATTATGTAACAACATTAGAATCAGGTGAGAGGGATCCTGCAGAAGCATTGGTCGATACTTAGAACTGAACCTGCCCTAGCCAAACATCTTGCTGAGTACCCACAGATGACGTCACGAAGAAGAAGGAATCTGAAAGATTTACTAATTGTTTAAAAGAACTGAAGTCCTCAGTGGCTAACACGGTACAAAGATATATTTTACCTGTATCAAAGATTTATTAGTAAGGAGCCATTATGTTCCCGAAAAAAGCCCTATTTTGGAGTAAGATCACCAGTTTTGGGTTGTTACCCATGTGGAAGCTATGTGGCATGCCCTAACATATATAGAGCCAAGGAATTTCAGACAGCTGATGGCTTCGAACTTATGAAATTCACCAGTATATCACCTTCAGCACATCGCAGGTGATATACTATGCAACATGTAGATGCCAAAAAATTTATATAGAGCTCACATCGAGGCAACTGAAAGTAAGAACACGTGAACACATTCGGGAAATTCTGGCTGCCAAGCCTGTTGCCAACCTGGAGGAACTCAAGACAATACCCCGCCATTGTAAATTAAAACATGCTTGTAACCCGAAAAGATTTCAGGTGAGGGGAATTGAGCACGTCCAAGTTGGCATCAGAGGGAGTGACGTCAAGCGCATTTTAGCGCAGAAAGAATGTAAATGGATAACCATGTTGGGTACTCTGATGCCGTATGGACTCAATGAGTCCAATAGTTTCTCCTCATTCCTCTGATATGTATGGGGTGTATATACTCTGTGGTGGCTTAAGCTACGATTACCCATTAGGTAGTGTGATATGTTACACCATAGAATTTGAGAAGCTTGAGGATTCCCTGCCGACTGTCTCTGCTTCCCTCTGTCACATCTGATTCTGTCCATTTTTATGTTATGTGATTTTAATTATGTTTTAATCATTTTCATTGCAGTGATTCAAGACAAATTATGTAGATACTTTATACTCTACGTGCCGCAATCATGTATGTTTGGCCTTAAAAGAAACAACTAACACCTAATGTTTTGGAAATGGACGCATATCAATGATGTTGACCAATCCATTGGATATAATTGAGTTGGAGCTGCGATTTATTAAATCTTCTACGTTATCTAATATATGTAGGTAAACTTCACTTTAGTGGACAGTGTCAGGCAACTGCTGCCAGGGCTAATAAAATAATGGGATGTATTAAAAGAGGTATAAGTGTTCATGAAAAAAATATAGTTCTACCTCTGTACAAGTCACTAGTGCGACCGCACTTAGAATACTGTGTACAATTCTGGTCACCGATATATAAGAAGGACATAGCTGAACTGGAGAGGGTGCAGAGAAGAGCCACCAAGATTATTAGAGGAATGGGTGGGCTGCAATACCAAGACAGGTTATTAAACTTGGGGTTATTTAGTTTGGAAAAACGAAGGCTTAGGGGGGATCAAATCACAATGTATAAATATATGAGGGGACAGTACAGAGACCTTTCCAAAGATCTTTTTACACCTAGGCCTGCGACTGGAACACGGGGGCATCCGCTACGTCTTGAGGAAAGAAGGTTTAATCATAATCACAGACGAGGATTCTTTACTGTACGAGCAGTGAGACTATGGAACTCTCTGCCGCATGATGTTGTAATGAGTGATTCACTACTAACATTTAAGCAGAGCCTGGATGCCTTTCTTGAAAAATTTAATATTACCAGTTATGTATATTAGATTTTATGACAGGGTATTGATCCAGGGAACTAGTCTGATTGCCGGATGTGGAGTCAAGAACTAAATTTTTTCCCCATTGGAACTTGTTTGCCACATTGGGGTTTTTTTGCCTTCCTCTGGATCAACATGTTAGGCTACGGGTTGAACTAGATGGACTTAGAGTCTCCCTTCAACCTTAAAAACTATGATACTATGATACTATGTGCAATATTTGGTATATGGGACATTATATAGAAAGTATTTATAATTATTAAATTTTACTTTTATTTTTTTCATATATGTATATCTATATTTTTGTATGTAGGATGCCCTGTTAACCTATTGAATTATAATCTGAGAGATGTTGAGGAATTCTATTATGGGTATGGTTTGATATGCATATATGCTGACATGGAGTTCATGGTCACACTGTGCAATTTGAAGTTTAAATATGAAGGTGTCTTTGTATCACTCCCTGGATGGTGATGTGCACATGCTTGGTGTTCTCTTTCTACGTGCACAAGCATCATTGTTGTCTGGCGGCCACGCGTGCGCACTGGTTCTTCCAGTGTGCACGCGCGGTCAGGAGAGTAACGGTGAGCCGTGCGGGTCCTGGATCGCACCACGCATGCGCCGATGAGTCACCATCACAGGCCACATGATAGGAAACGGGCTATCTGAACTGCGGCAGCACAGTCAGTTCCCTGCCATTCCCTGAAGAAGCCACAGGTGCGAAATGCACATTGGAGGCATGAGGGACCTCTCTAGGAGACTGCAATACTAAAATGAGTAATCTGATTATTGACCTTTATTTGACTATGTGAATGGACCAAAAATAGTTGTGCATTTAGGTAGATGGGACAAGGAGCTAATGCAGGAGTTTAATTGTCTGCCTTGCTTTGTTATGCATATTACTGATATGGATGGGCTGCTGTTGGTAGTGGTAAGTATTATTTGCTAATGAGGTAGAACTGCCTCCAGGCTTCTAATGAGATTATATCTTGCAGCATTAGGCTATGTGCACACACTGCGTTTTTGTGCGTTTTTTTAGCTCTAAAAACGCATAGAAACGCAGCGTCTTTAAAAAACGCATGAAAAAACGCATGCCTTTTTGGCGCGTTTTGCTGCGTTTTTGCTCACTGCGTTTTTCTGCAGGTTTTTTTATCAGTGAACATTGCCATTAAAGATTGTTGAAAAAAAGAAAAAAAAAAAAGGTCTGATGTCATTTCCTTCTTCCATATGTTCTTCATTCTCCACTAGTGTATGCAGGAGAGCAGACAGCTGCAGAACTACAAGGCTCGGCATGCTACATCCAGGACTGTATGCTGGAGGGAGAGTCAGGGGAAGCAGACCTACAAGGCTCAGCATACTCCATCCACTAATGGATGCAGGAGAGCAGACAGCAGCTGCAGAACTACAAGGCTGAGCATCCTCCATCCAATAGTGTATGCAGGAGAGGAGACAGCAGCTGTCGAACTACAAAGCTCAGCATCCTCCTTCCAGGACTGTATGCAGGATTTCTTTGCCCCCCCAAACAAAACAAATGACGTGGGCTTCGCCATATTTTTGTATGCTAGCCGGGTACAGCAGGCAGGTAAGGGCTGCCCCCAACCCCCAGCTGCCTATTTGTACCCGGCTGGGAACCAAAAATATAGGGAAGCCCTTTTTTTTTTTAATTATTTCATGAATTTCATGAAATAATGAAAACAAAAAAAATGACGTGGGCTTCGCCTAATTTTTGTGTCCAGCCAGGTGCAACTAGGCAGCTGGGGATTGGAATCCGCAATGCAGGGTGCCCAAGCGTTCTGGGCACCCTGCTGCGAATTGCAGTCCGCAGCCACCGCAGAAAATGGCGCTTTCATAGAAGCGCCATCTTCTGGCGCTGTATCCAACTCTTCCAGCTGCCCTGATGCCGGGTGGCTCGCTGGGTAATAATGGGGTTAGGGCTAGCTGTGTATTATCAGCTGGCCCTAAGCCCGAAATTCATGGTGTCACGCCAATATTAGACATGGCCACCATGAATTTCTAGTAAAGATATAAAAAAAAAAAAAAAAACACAACACACAGAAAAATATTTTTATTAGAAATAAAACACAACACAATTAGTGACTCCATCTTTATTGAAATAAAGAACCCCCCTCTGCAGTATTGTATAAACGGCTCTTATACAATCAGCTGATGCATCAGTGCAAAAAAAAACAAAACACTTCTGTGCAGCGTCGGACTGGCTACCGGAGGAATCTCCAGTAATGCCAGGCCTGGATTCAGGTACCTGCACTGCACTCCGAAGTTCTCACCTGAGCTCCGGCGTGCAGCCTGGACTTTACAGCGAGCGCCGAGTGACTGATTCCCCGGCACTTGCGATTCAGTTCATGACAGCTGCAGACATCCCGGGCTAATCTCCGGTGCTCTCACCTGAACTATGGAGTTCACCCCAGCCTGTCTGCAGCTGTCATGAACTGACTGCAAGCGTCGGGGAATCAGTCACTCGGCGGTAAAATCCGGCGTCACTGCGAGACTTACGATCAGCTGATGCGTCAGGTGACCGCATCAGGTGATCACCGCCAGGTCCTCATGGCCAGGTCATGCAGCTATCGGACGTGCCTGGGAGCCGGCACACAGCCGGAGTGGGGGTGGAGGGACCGGGAGAGGAGCTGGGAGCAGACATGGCACCGGGAATCTCCAGACAGGTGAGTATGACATTTTTCTACTGTTCCCTTTTGATTTAGCAGCCGCTTCCACCTCCTGCACGGGAGTGGACATGGCAACGGGCGGGAAATGGAAGCAGCGGTGACGGTACCGGGAGGATTCACGCTTCTGTGTTTACTGACAGAAGGAATCCTCTTCCTGTATATGTCACTTTACTACCCACCCCTTGCGTTTATAGCTGCGTTTTTAGTAATAAAAACGCAGCTATATTTGCAATTTGCTGTTTTCAGTGCGTTTTTGAGCATCTCATTGAACTCAATGGGTGGAAAATGCAGTGAAAAACGCAAAAATAATTGACATGCTAAAAAAAACGCTGTGTGCAGACAGCAAAAATGAAAACTCATAGACTTTGCTGGGGAAGCAAAGTCATGCAGTTTTCTGAGCAAAAACGCACCCGAAACACGCACTGTGTGAACTTACCCTTATGGCGACCCCTGACGAAGCGGATCTTTACATCTGTGAAACAGCTGTAGGGGCAGTAGCCCTCTTCACACAAACGCACCTTCCTGGTCCCACATGGGTAATGGCGAACATTGTAACCTTGGATCTTTAATCCGCACTGGCTTAACCTTGTGAGCACAATCAGGGATCATAATAGGAACATCTATGCATATGTAAAGTGAGGCACTGCTCTGTTATACGTTTGTTGATCTGCTCTATATCTACATTGTTTTGTATACAATACATGCACTTGCATATGTATAGTGAAGCACTGCTCTGCTAAGGGTACTGTCACACTTTAGTGACGCTCCAGCGATCCCACCAGCGATCTGACCTGGTCAGGATCACTAGTGTGTCACTACATGGTCGCTGGTGAGCTGTCAATCAGGCAGATCTCACCAGCGACCAGCCACCAGCGACGCGTGGAAGCGATGCTGCGCTTGGTAACTAAGGTAAATATCGGGTAACCAACCAAAGCCCTTCGCTTGGTTATGTTAAAAATATACTCTTAAATATATTTTTCTTCAAATACGTAAAGGCGCATGAAAGAAAGAACTTCAAAAATGTAAAAAATAAATGTATTTTATCTATTTAAAAATGGTTGCCAGTGTTCAGTTACAGAAAGGAAAAATAATATACTTCATTAGCTTACGGAAAAGAGTTCATTTAGTCCATACTGATCAATAGAAAATCTTCATCCATCTCTCCTTGGATTCTGAATGGCAAGGCAGGGTTGATATACCGTAGCCTCTCAGCATGTGTTCATCTTGCAGCCTGTAAGCATTCTGGCAGTAGGCGACGTGCAGGAGCAGCAATAGCCCCCTCCATCGTGTGTTATATGACAACTGTTCAAACCATATAGGGAAATTACTGCTGGACGCATGTCACATGGTGTAATCTCTAGAAGCTTCCAAAAGAATATATATATATCCTTCCATGTCAGCACTTATGTATATTCAATATGGATATTTTAATATTTATTCCTTATAAGAACTTTATTAATAAACTATGCCCTCCAACATAAACAGAACTGTGAACATACATGTCCTACTATAAAATGTTTGATAACTAGATGTATTAATTTTAATGTTTTTACAGGTTACCCGATATTTACCCTGGTTACCAGCGCACACCGCTTAGCGCTGGCTCCCTGCACTTGTAGCAAACCGCTTTGCTTATTTACCCGATATGTACTCTGGCCACATGTGTAGGGAGCAGGGAGTTGGCACTGGCAGCCTCAGAGCGGCGGACGCTAGTAACCAAGGTAAATATCGTGTAACCAAGCGAAGCCCTTCTCTTGATTACCCGATATTTACCTTGGTTACCAGCATCCGCAGCTGTCAGAAGCCGGCTCCGTGCACATTCAGATCGTTGCTCTCTCGCTGTCAAACACAGCGATGTGTGCTTCACAGCGGGAGAGCAAAGTCCAAAAAATGAACCAGCACTGTGTGTAATGAGCAGCGATTTCACAGCAGGGGCCAGATCGCTGCTCAGTGTCACACACAGTGAGATCGCTGATGAGGTCACTGGTGCGTCACAAAAACCGTGACTCGGCAGCGATCTCGCTAGTGATCTCGCTATGTGAGAAGTACCCCTAAACGTTTGTTGATCTGCTCTGTATCTACATTGTTTTGTATACAATACATGCATTTGCATAGTGACACACTGCTCTGCTAAAAGGATTGCTGATCTGTTTTGTATCTACATAGTATATTTTGTATACATTTTATATTTCTATGCACGTATTTCATGCACTTTAAACAATTTACGTGCTCTTATTTAGCATTTGCCTAATAGGAAGTAGCATATGGATACCATATAAGCTTTACAATACTATGCACATTTTCTGTGGTACTATATGCTATTCCAGTGTTGATCTAGAAGCATATATAATGTTGCCAATTTACTATTAGCCGTCCTATCTGTAAAGAGGACCCCTTTCTCTTCCCTGTATCCATGTAATTTAACGTTGAAAAATCTGTGAAATTGTCTATACAAAAAATAATCTGTATTTTAAGCACTAAGTTATAATAAAATTGATTGCACTTTTGTAAAAGACAAAAATTTGGTGTAATGACTCTAGTTTTTCAGACAATATCACCCATCGCTCAATGGCCTGCTCCTCGGCAGGTGCACGCCCGCTGTTCCTCAGCCGGGACGGCATAATTGGGAGTGGCCGACACCGCGGACCAGACAGACTTCCGGTCGGGTTCCACCTCCGCTGCGGCTGGGCGGACTGCCGGAGCAGTTGTCATCTCCATTGCGGCCGGCTGCACTGCTGCAGCCGTCGTCATATCTGCCGGGGCCGGGGATGACGTCATCAGGGCTGCAGCCTGGCTCGGGGTCGGATGGGATGTCGTCAGGGTTGCGGCCTGGCTCGAGGCAGAGACGGGTGCCGGATCGATGGTGCAGGCAAGGCCCGAGGCCCCCATTGCTGGGTCTCCCTCTTTAAACGAGACGGGTTCTGCTGCCGTTGTTTGGGGTAGCGGGCCGATCGGGGTGCTAGCCGCGGACACGGGTGGCGAGGGAGGCGACATGGCGAATGGGGACAGACTGGTTCCTGTGGAAGATAGGGGCGTGGGTCACTGCTTACCCGCTCCTCCAAGGCCATCTCCATCTCGCGCGCCCGGACAACTGCAGCCAGGCCCTTCATTTCGGTGGTCCACCGCGTCATGATGAAATGTGCCTGGGCCTGGATTCTTCGGCACATCTTCTCCGTCTGCGTTTCAATCCAGTCGGTGGTCCCGGGAACGGGCCTCTCCACAGACTGGTTATCGGACCCCTGATACATCCTGCCGCTTGCTCGTCCAGGAACAGGATTTGGCAAAGTCCTGGTGTCTCTGCCCTTTATCTTCTCTGTTTCTATGCCGCTCCCCCTTAGATTTCAACAGCAGTCTTGCGAGACCCATTGTCCTTTGCGACTTCCTGCTTTAGGAGTCACCGGGTTCCGCCTGTGTTCTTAGGGGGCGGAGCTTTGGCTTCACGCCCTTTTCGGGGAAGAAGATGACGCTGTTCTTGTTTTGGCACCAAAGATGGCGGCAGTTCAATATTTTGGAACATTTCACGGATTTCAAAGCAAGGCGCACGGCATCTACTGATGACTGGGGTAAGAATCCTGTTCGTGACGCCAGGTTTTGTATTGTCGCGGACGGATGCCGCCTCCGCTGCGGCAACCGGGGGTGCTCGGGGGGCGCTCAGATCCGGGATCATGTCCTGAGCTCGAGTGGTGACTGGACCCGGGGCTCGTGCAAACACCCGTCCTCGCACACAGTGAAAAAGGGAGGTATTTACAGGGTAGATTTCTGTGACGCCACCTGTGGGTTGCGGTGATGGGATGGTGGCACTGCCGCTGTCTTGTATGTGGGTGCCCGGGGCTGATGGAGCGGGGCAGCAAGGTGGGATCCCCTCCATGGGTAGGGGAGGTGTAGTCCCGGGACCCGATTGGGGAGTAAGGAGCAGGGCTGGGGCATTGTTGACAGGTTGAACTGGGTGACACCGGTGTACTCACGATTACGAATAATCCACACAGAGTCTGTACTGTATACCAAGGCTGGATGCAAGTTGCCTCTGGAGGGGTGTGCTGTCTGGAGGGGTGTGCTGTAAATGTATGTCTGTATGCAGCAGAGCAGTATGTGTGTGTCTGTCTATATGTATGCATGCATGTGGCAGAGCAGTATGTATGTGTGCGTCTGTATGTATGTATGCAGCAGAGCAGTATGTGTGTGTCTGCATGTATGTATGCAGCAGAGCAGTATGTGTGTGTCTGTATGTATGTAAATGTATGTATGTGTGTAGCAGAGCAGTATGTGTGTGTCTGTATGTATGCAGTAGAGCAAGGTGTGTGTGTGTCTGCAGGGCACTGCGGCCGATGCCGCCGGCCCTGACTGCTGAGCCCCTCACTATGTCCTCCCACGGTCACCTCTCCCTCCTCCCCACTGTGCAATGCCCCCTGCTGCCCCCCTTACCACAATCTGCCCTTAGGGTGAGCATCGTCAATGGACTCCCTGGAAGCAGCGGTAAGAGAAAGAATCAGACGGGAGGGAGCCGAATGGCTTGCCTCCCTTGTGGGCACAAGCTCCCTCCTGCCGGTTCCCAGCAGCGGTGGGCGCAGGTCTTCCAGACCCTCCCGTCCACCGCAGCGTTTAAGTCCCACGAACGATCCCAGGCGCAGGGCGGCCCGGTCCAGAAGGTCCGGTCCGCTCTCACCCCCGGCCCCCAACCCCCCGGTTCCCTTGGCAGCGCAGTCGCCGCCGCCATGCAGCGTACCTCCCCCTCCGCACAGCAGACGCGGTGCGTCCCCCCGGATGACGCGGCCCCCATGTGACTCACGAATACATGCGGAGGCTGGGTCACATCTGGTAACCATGGCAGCTGCGTCACTTCCTGTGACGCGACGACCATATGACTATACGTCACTTCCGGTTTTCGGATCCCGGATCGGAAGTGACGTCAGAAGAGAAAAAAGCACTACATTTAAAAGGAAAAACCGTAATAAACACACGTGCTGTAAATCGTCACTTTCCACCCAGCGTCCACATACATTACATAGCAAACGTGGTGGTCAGCAGCAGCATCCCACTCACCCTCCAGACAACAGTCTCCACTGTCCCTTTAACGCGCAGCAGCAGCCAAGCCACACTATGGGAGCATCCGAAAGCAGAAGCTCGTCAGCAGAGGGATCAGCACACTCTGACTCACACCAGCAATGCAGGGACTACCATGGGCACCTTTCCCAAGCAGACTCTAACAAGAACATGGAGTACCATGGACAGGAAGGCCCATTATTACCTCTTGACACCCCCATGCTCCCACCTACCACTACAGCAGCGGGAAATCCAAGGTACCCCACCATTAGATTTACCCCCCCTGCACCCCTTGCCGACCCCTGCAATCCACCCATTGCCCATCCTGCCAGTAAACCAATCGCAGATAGAAATAAGGCATTCCTTGCCCGCACACGTGGGGTCAATCGAGCCGTGCACGTAGGCTCCCCGTCGCGGGCCCCTTAGGGGGCAGGAACACCGAAGATCGCCGTTCACTTACCACAGCAGGAGCCAAGATAGCCACGAACGCCATTCCCGGTGCTCACGGCGAAATCACCACTCCCGTTCGTCCAACCGCAGCAAGAGGTCATCCCGCCGGAGATACCATCCAGCACTGCATCATCCGACTCTCGCTGCAGCCGCTCACTAAGCGGCCCTCCAGGCGAAAGGTCTTCTGCCCACTGCAACCACGGCGAACCACTACCGGAACAACGACCCCAGATTGCATCATAAGAGGACCAACCGATGACATAGGCCGGTGAGGACAGCTTTACCAGCGCTTGGGCAGGGGGGACCCATCCAGGGGTAGTCAGGGAGGTGGTTCGTACACCATCGGGAGTAGTTCTAGTCAACCCCGCGTTTGTACAACGCCAGGATGTAGCGCCCCGACTTACACAGTGACATGTTCTACTGCGGTGTATCACCGCTAGGAACTCACCTAACCCCAGATACAGTACGAAAAATTTGGGCAGACGAATACGTTGACATCTGGTCCCTAATATCAGCAGACCAAAACACTGTCGATAAAGAAAGGCGAGTCAATGACCGCCAATTCACTAAAAAAAACACTGTAGCCAAGACCATAAACAATTGGTTGCAGGCTTTCTGCATTCTGGGGTGGGTGATGGGTCAGAAGTACCCTGAACGCTACTCAGAACTCTTTACGTACTGCGACACCATCTACAACTCCTATAAAACCCATGGGGGTTCTGCGTGGTGGAAGTACGACGAAGAATTTAGGAGACGCTTGGCACTCCAACCCCAACTGGGTTGGAGCGTAAAGGCCACCGATTCGTGGCTCAGACTTATGATGGCGCAAAAGTCCCACTAGTCCTTTCCAGGCCCGCCATACTTTTCCTCCTACCACGCTGCACCGGGAGCTGCAAATGTACGCAGACCAGGTTGCTGCTGACTCTTCAACGAAGGCCATTGCAGGTTTCAAGAACTCTGCAAATACAAACACGAATGCTCTTCGTGCGGGGGCAATCACACCTCCTCCAAATGTGACAAGCAACCAGCCAGACAGCATATTAAAAATGCACCACCAGGTCCCAAAGACTCCAGTGTACGCGCACGAGATGGAGCCATGGCTCGAACGTTACCCCAATAAGGCTGCGGCCAACATCATCAGGGATGGTTTCAACCACGGCTTCTTTATCCCCTTTATTTTCTCCTCAGAACCAACCTTCGCCCCAACCTAAAATCTGCCTGGGAACTCCCACAGGTCCTGGAGAACAAACTACTCAAGGAAGTGACGCTAGGCCGCGTAGCAGGCCCATTTGCAGATTTACCATTCCCAAACCTTCATGTTTCACCCCTAGGGGTAGTGCCTAAGAAAGAAAAGGATGAATTTCGCCTTATACACCACTTGTCCTTCCCTGCTGGAAGGTCAGTGAATGACTGCATCCCCACAGAGGACTCAGCAGTTTCCTACGTGTCTTTTGACAAAGCGGTTGCACTTGTGCGAAAAGCAGGGCAAGGAGCACTAATGGCAAAATCGGACATAGCATCCGCCTTTCGCCTACTACCAGTGCACCCTGATTGCCACCACCTGCTGGGGTGTTATTTCAACAAAAAATTCTTTTATGACTTGTCTTCCCATCGGCTGCTCCATATCCTGCTCTCACTTCGAGCTCTTAATCTCTTTCCTGGAATGGGTGGTTAAGGACGTAGCAAAGAATAAATCGGTCACCCATTATCTGGATGATTTCCTGTTCATTGGCCTCTGAAGCATGCTCAACCGCGTTAAAATCCTTCCAGGTCATAGCGGACAAGTTTGGGGTTCCGCTGTCGGCCGAAAAAACAGTTGGCCCTGTGACATGCCTTTCCTTTTTGGGAATCGAAATAGACTCCATTAATATGATGTTTCGGTTACCACTTGAAAAGGTCCAAAAAACTACATCGCTCATTGACGGGTTCTGTGCGGTTCGCAAAGTAACCCTGGCGCAAATGCAATCTCTATTAGTCCTGCTTGTCTTCACCTGTAGAGTTATGCCCATGGGAAGGGTCTTTTCCCGGAGGCTCTGCCTGGCCACTAGGGGCATAACAGCCTCCCATCACAGGATTCGCATCACCAGTGCTCTACGTGAGGACCTGGGTGTATGGAGGTCTTTTCTAACTACTTACAATGGACGCACATGTTTCCAGGAAAAAGAGGTCTCCAGCTCGGACATATCTCTATTTTCGGATGCTGCCGGGTCCACCGGATTCGGAGTTTTCCTTTGTACCAATTGATGCGCTAATCGCTGGCCCAACACATGGCACCTGTCAGGCTGGACAAAAAAACATCACTTTACTCGAGCTGTTCCCTATAATAGTAGCTACGGCTCTCTGGGCAGAACAGCTGGCGAACAAACGAATCTGCTTCTGGACTGACAATATAAGTGTCGTCCACGCCATTAACCACTTGGCATCTTCCTCAGCGCCAGTGATCAGCTTACTGCGGTACTTAGTTCTCAAGTGCCTCGAGCATAACATCTGGTTCAGGGCCCGTCACGTGCCAGGGATCGATAACAGTATTGCTGATGCCTTATCGCGTTTTGAATTTCAGAAGTTTCGAGCATTGCACCCAGAAGCGGACAACAATGGCCAGACATGTCCACAGTTCCTCTGGACGGTCCCCGAGGACAGCTGATGCCTTTGGTCTAGGCATCCCTAGCTCCATCAACGTGGCGTTCGTACGGTATGGCTTGGGATGAATGGTTAAATATAGCACAACTGCTGCCTAGTCAGGTGTCTGCTTATTTTCTCAGCAATTCTGTTGCTCGGTATATAGCACATTTACATACTAACGGAGTGTCGGGTACAGTAGTGCAGCAGCGGCTCGCAGGCATAGCTTTTCACTTACGGGTTCGCGGATGGCCCGATGTCACCAAGGCCTTCCTGTTCACGCAGACCGTTAAAGGCTGGAAGCGGAAGCGTCGGTGCACCGAAAGCAGGAGGCCCATTTCATTCGCCATCCTTTCAGGCATAATAAACCAGCTAGGCGACGTCTGCACCAATGACAGCGAGGTCCTCTTGTTCTCGGCCGCCTTCTCGCTCGCATTATTCGGGGTTCTGCGAATCAGTGAATTAGTCATCAGAATCTTAGTTTGTCCCGGTGGTCTGCTACACGACGATGTTTTAATCTGCAATGGAGGAGTACGGGTTCGCATAAGGCGCTCCAAAACAGATCAGCTCGGACGAGGAGTTTGGTTCCCTATTTTCCAGGCCCCCTCTGTCCCATCCTTATCTTGCAGCGTTACTTAGAGTCCCGGGTTCCCAACAAATTCTTTTTAGAGCATGCGGATGGATCCCCACTCACGGCAACGCAGTTTTCAGCCATGCTAAAAATGTCACTTTCCAGCCTGGGCTTACAGCCAGGGGATTATAGCACGCACTCCTTCCGCATAGGCGCAGCAACCGAGGCAGCAAGGGCTGGCTTCTCGAACGAAGAGATACAGTGGATAGGGCATTGGAAATCACACTGTTTCTTCCGCTATATCAGGCCAGACCTAATTTAACCCTGATCCTTGCCAACCGCCAAGTTTAACCACAAAGACTACCCTCGAACCGGCCTCGGTCGTTGCTATACCTTTTCCCCATCCCTCAGATAACTAATCATACTTAACCGCTCAGTCATGTATTTTCTCGCCACAAGGTCTGCACTGTTTATCATTTCAGTTATCCAAAGACCAACAAAGCTATGAAAACACTAATGCAGTGATGGTTGCTGACACTATGATAAAAATGCTGAGTACAGTAGCCAACAGTTTTTCTTCCTAGATCCGGCGAGACCTAGCATCTGGATCATAGGTCACTCCCACATATTCTGGGCAGCACGGTGGACCGAGTCGAGACCGGGTGGAAGCGTGCTGGGATTTCATCACCTCAAGTTTCACTGGAGAGGAGTTCGGGGCCTGGCCTGGACACAAGTCCTGCCCGAGGTAGTGAGCATAGCAAGAATAGCCACGGGCCCAGCAGTGCTGGTCATTCACGCGGGTGGAAACGACCTGGTAAATGTAAGGATCCAGGAGCTGCTCGCGGTCATGCAAGCAGACCTGGATGGGTTTAGCGGATTCTTTAGCAACGTAGTGGTGGTATGGTCCAGTATATTACCGAGATTGAGTTGGACAGGGGCAAGGAATGTAGCAGCTGTGGAACGGTCAAGGCGGCACGTTAATATGCGGATCGCCAAATTTGTAGCGGCAGGAAGAGGTATAGTGCTGGGACACGAGATGTTGGAATCAGAGATCAGTCGATTGGTGTTAGAGGATGGTTTTAGCCTCAATGATATAGGCCTAGATATTTTCCTGTCGGACATTCAGGACGAGGTCGAACAGGCCATAAGGGCCCTGTGTGGGAGTCGCAGCTCAGGCGTAGGCCTTCGCCACTCCGTGGCTGGTGGAAGAGAGATTTGGTGAGAGCCAACTTGCCACGGACGGCCGTAGGCATCGGGCCTCCTCCCTCAGGTTTAAGGCGGATTTGTGCCTGTGTTTAGAGCTGTGACCAAAATAACAAGCAACCCCCTTTTTATATCAACATTGAATGGTGTTACGTGGCTACCTTCAATAAAGTATAAAAGAAAAGATATTCCATGTGTAGTCTCATTCATTGCACGGTGGGGAGGGGGAACCGGTGGGTGGGTCTCAGTAGTCTGTATGTATGCAGCACAGCAGTATGTGTGAGTCTGCATGTATGTATGCAGCAGAGCAGTATGTGTGTGTATCTGTATGTATGTAAATATATGTATTTATGTAGCAGAGCAGTATGTGTGTGTCTGTATGTATGTATGCAGCAGAGCAGTATGTGTGTGTCTGTATTTATGCAGCAGAGCAGTATGTGTGTGTCTGTCTGTATGTATTCAGCAGAGCAGTATATGTGTGTCTGTATAAAAGGTAAGAAAAAATATGAGCACTCACCGGTTATTTGCTGTGTGGAAAAACCTTTTATTCAGGCATCGGAGTTACATGCTGTGCAGGGAGGGGAGAGGGAAGGAACAGGCAGCACATGTAGACGACGATCGTTTCGCACACCTGCGGTGCTTCGACGGGTCTGATTAATTGTGACATCACATACTGATATATAAATTAGCAAGTCAAGCTGTCATCAAAAAGGGAGTGATTAAAACAATGTTAAAAACAAAACCTATACAGGTGATGTGACAAACTGAAGAGTGCAATGTATGGCAGGCAACGAGGCAAATAAAAATCCATTTAGCCTAAAAAGACTACTAAGTCGTTTTTATCATTGAAGCCAATTTGGCTCATAGCCTTGTATCTCATGATATATTGAGCTTCTTTGCGGAGCAGTAGTTTGTGGGTATCACCGCCCCCTACTGGTGTTTCCACCAGTTCCAGTTCAGCAAAGGTTAATAAATTGCAGTCCGCATTATGTGTAGTTATCATATGATTGATCAATCGAGTAGCACCTATCCCCGTGGAGATGGAATTCCGATGTTCTCTGAACCTTATAAACAGTAGTCTAATTGTCATCCCTATATAAAAGAAGCCGCAAGGGCAGAAGACGATATAGACCACCATTTTTGTTCGGCATGTAATTAGTTGTTTCGTTGTGTGCCATATATCGCCTACTCTAAAGGATTTTTCTGCTACATGATATTGGCAAAAAAAGCAATTTCCACATCTGTGGTTACCCACTGGTCCTGTGCCATGCAACCATGTTTTGGGGGGAACGTACCGTTTTTTAACCAAGACATCACCACCATCCTGCCATACATTGCACTCTTCAGTTTGTCACATCACCTGTATAGGTTTTGTTTTTAACATTGTTTTAATCACTCCCCTTTTGATGACAGTTTGACTTGCTAATTTAAATATCAGTATGTGATGTCACAATTAATCAGACCTGTCGAAGCACCGCAGGTGTGCGAAATGATCGTCGTCTACACGTGCTGCCTGTTCCTTCCCTCTCCCCTCCCTGCACAGCATGTAACTCCGATGCCTGAATAAAAGGTTTTTCCACACAGCAAATAACCGGTGAGTGCTCATATTTTTTCTTACCTTTTATGCCTTGAACTTTTGTGGACTTTGTATATGAGCACCACGGAGCTGTGATTATCCTGGCAAAAAAACAGTTAAACGCATTACCGGCAGAGTGTACAGCAGTGACATGCTTGGTTGTGATCTGATCCTGACTATATAGAGTAGTGCCCTGCCTTTTTCCTTCCCAGCTTTCCCCATATGTTGAATCTATTACAAGTGCAGTGAGCACACTCTAGTCTGGACTTTATAAAACACAGTTCACTTTGGCCCCTTTTTTTATGCGTTTACTTTGCCATGGAGACTGAGCAGATGGAGGCAGCTGGCTCTGTGGAGCAAGATATTTTTTCGGGGAGAGAGGACGCCAGCACGTTCTTTTTAGAGTGCAATAATAAAGCAGACACTGATGTTATGAGCACAAAGTCTCTGGAACATAAAATAGCCAACCTAGCAGAAAAGGAAATCTCACTTTTTTGGTCAACGCAGTCTTTGCGCTCCTATAAGGAGTGTAACCGGGTACCCCGAGGTCTAAGGGTCACGAAAGCCATCTCGTTTTATCAAGAGGATATGGACTTCAAAAAACAATGGGAGCAAGTCCAGATGGAAAGTTCCTTGAAATTCTTGGACATAGTCTTACAAAAGAATGAACAAGAACATGAAGCAGTCACAGCTGAGCTAGTCAGGCTCAGGCAAGAGCTGGAGACTAGAATTCAAAAGGATCAATGGAAGCTATTTTTAAACAACTTGGATAAAAAAATTAATCCCCTTCCAAACAGTGGTGAAGGAACTTAAAACGGAAAAATTTCTACGGGACAAAACAGACTTTGAAACAAACAACATTTTTAAATGGAATAAAAATTCTGACAACACACCATTTTTTAAAAAAAATAGATCAAAGAAAAGATTTGTTAAACCTGCTAATAAGGGCACTTACAGAAAAACAGCATGGACAACTGACTCAGACTCTAGTGGTTTGGATGATCCACCACCATCAAAAAGGAGGCTCAGCGAGGATACCACATTCAAGCAACCGAGTAACCCTTTAGAAGACGCACGAGGAGAGGTCGAGGCAAACACAAGTACAGCTTTGACAGGCAAAAGGAAGAAAGTAGCGTGGAGAGCCTAAGGCTACTTTCACACATCCGGATTTTTGCTCTGCGGCACAATACGGCGTTCTGCAGAAAAACCGCAACCGGCTTTTGTAACGCCGGTTGCGGTTTTTTTTGCATAGACTTACATTAGTGCCGTATTGTGCCGCAGGGGCTTGCGTTCGGTCCGGTTTTTGCCGCATGCGGCAGATTTAGCCGATGCCGCGGCCGGATCGAACGTTCCCTGCAATGTTTTTTGCTCCGGCAAAAAACACCGCATCGCACCGCATCCGGCCGCTGCGGCGCATTTTTCAATGCATACCTATGGAGGCCGGATGCGGCGCGATGCGGAAAAAACCGCATCCGGTCGCCGCATGCGGTTTTTTCCACTGCGCATGCTCAGTAGCATGCCGCAACCGGAAAAAAACGGACGGGCCGCATGTAAAAACTTATGCAAAGGATGCGGTGTTTTCGCCGCATCCGTTGCATAGTTTTCACAGCCGGATTGAGCCGCAGTGCTCAAACCGGATGTGTAAAAGTAGCCTAATCCAGCCGACCAAACAGAAAATATTCAATCTTACTGACCATGTATTAGACACAGAAATGATAGCCGTGCTGGAAAAGGGGCTCAATTTGTGTGTCCTGGAGCCCTTCGATATTGTGGACTTTGAGACTGACCTTTTTAAAGCTTGTCGCAAGTTACATTTAAATAGTTTTTTGTTACTAAAAACACACAGAGAAATCCAGTGATGGCCTCTTCAGCAGAGAAACAATGTAGCAGTGACCCGATCGATCCTGAATCTGCGTCTGTGAAATCTGACGCAATGCTGTTATTAAGCATTGCGGATGATAATATCGATCTCACAGCTGAAGAGACCGATGCGGATCAAAATATTAATAATAAAAGGGATCATTCCTCATTTTATGAAATACTTAATTAACTTCTTGACAAGGGATTGTGGGAAATATGTCGATTTGCCTTAGTAATTCAGGTTTCAGATCATATACATGACACAGATATAAAGGTGGCTGTCATTGCCTGTTTCTCCACACCTTGCCTGGAATGCAAGGAATGTCCAGGTGTAAGAAGATACCATATAAGAGAAGACCAACCCAAAGATCAGATGACATTACAGACCAAACCATCCAGCATGGATCCACCAGATGACGTCCCTCCCATCACCATCACCATGGATCCATCCAATGATGTCATAGACCCGCCTACAATGACGCTTACCAATCAGCTCATGGACTAACACATTGTTCGACCCACTGACCAATGAACACATCCGGACATGCCCCTTTGCAAGGTTATATCAGAGCAAGCTCAGTTGTAATAAAGCAGAGCATGGGCTGACTTCTGTCGAGGAAAGATGAATATCCGACTGTGTCTGATCTCATTTTTCAAGCATGCACTCGATCCACACCAATTTGGCCAGGCAGTAGGCAACTAGTGATCTCTGGTTAAGAGTTCACCTTAACATTATTGGCACCCAACGTGGGGCCAATAGACAAAGACACCTGAAATCCTGATGAACCGGCAACTGGAATGGCATGACGTGCTGGACACCCCAGGAAACTGATCACTTCCTAACGAGAGTACGGTAGGTCTGCTGATTTTTCATAATCTGTAGTCTTCCCGTGGTCTCGGTGGGGTGTGTGGCACTGATTGCCTGACCGTGTCCGGTTTGTTGGGGTATCTGTTGACGGGCAGACGGGTCTCACGGCTATTGGCCATATTAATCTCGGAAGAACCGTCACATATTCAGTTGCCTGCTGCCTGTTGTGTATTTGTGAAGAGGGGAAATTAAGAGAGCATGTGGGTTTGTGAGTTCTGTTAGTTGTCGCCTGTGATATGGTTTGTGGTTCTAGTGGAGACTTAAGTAGTTAATACGGTTTGGTACAAGACCTAGAGATATAGCGCAGGTTTTAATTGGTCAGGTTAGGCACGTGTTTTTCACGGGCTCTCAAATTTGTTGATATGGTAAAGGATTTTGTCTGTGGTATAGTATACGGTTGTCGCCTATGGTACAGTTTATGGCTCTGTAAGGAAATACGTGGGACTGCTGGTACTTGGTAATCTTGGGGCCTAGCGCAGTATAGCGTGAAATGGCTGGTACGGATACCATTGGGGCATAGCGTTTAAGTTGCGCATTGTGGCTGGTACGTGGTAGTCTTGGGGCCTAACGCTGGACGTGAAATGGCTGGTACGGATACCATTGGGGCTTAGCGCAAGCTTGGGTGATATAATTGGTATGAGGTGTCTTGGGGTCTAGAAAAAGCGCTGGACGTGAATCGGCTGGTACGGGCACCTTGTAGCCAGGGGTGACACCATTGGTGTCTTTATGAATTACGGACCATGTAGAAACTGGGCAGGGACACCGTGACGAGGCGCCTGCTGCAGACTTAACAAAAACTTTACTTAGTGTTCAAGTTGTGTGTCAGTTGTGAGTCATCTACTCCTGTGTTTGTTTGTTGGTTTTGTTGGTGTTGTTTATCTTGAGAGAAAGATGGAAAAATTGATGAAGCGGTGTCTAGTTGTGCCGGAAAGATCCGGATGAGTGGACTGTGTTGAGATGTGGGGACTCTAGGCTGCAATCCTGTGATAAACCATGTGCTAGTCATGGAGGCAGACATTTTAGGTCAGATTTTAAAATGTTGGACGAAGCACATGGCTACAGCATGATTGAGACAAAGAAAACAAAGTGAGTCGGGGGTTTGTGTGAAGAAGACCATGTGCTCTGTAAATGTTTAAGCAATGGATTGGATGGAGTACTATATACTTAGACCGAAAAATAAGTGTTTTTATCTATAATTAGACTTAGATCTAGGACATATGTGTGTGTGTATAAATATATATATGTATAAGTACAGACTATAGAAAATGGGGAGACAGAGTTTGAGCAGCTGTGAGGTCAGTTTTCCCTTTTCTCTGCCACATGTTCCTACAGATTTTAAAATGGTGGATGAAGCACATGGCTGAATGGAGTAGTACATACTTAGACAGAAAAATGAGTGTTTTTAACTGTAGTTGGACCAGGACTGTGGATATGTAAATCTGTGTGTATATGTATAGAGTATGGAATATAGGCAGGAAGGATAATTGGTTAAACTTGTAAGTTTAGCAGAAGTAAAATCAGTTTCTCCCTTCCCCCTCTCATGTGGTTCAACCGCCCTTACACAAAGAAGCCATGTGCTATTCTGGCAGTGGCCATTTTGTTAGTAAATCTGTATGGAGCCCTCCAGTGAAGTTGACAAAACTGCTCTCACTGAATAACCTATGAAGTGTTAGTAAATGTTTATAGTACTAAAAGATGGAATATTGAATGATTGGGAAGTTGTGGAAGACAATATAGATCCAGGGTGCAGGTTGGATTGAGTCAGGACAGTCACAAGGAACAATATCTTATTAATTAGTAAGCAATAAAATTAGAAAAAAAACCTTTAAATAACGTACCTTTGCAGTAGAGGTCATGATAAAGAAGTAAATAATAAATATTTCCGTTATGGATCTGATAGATTTATTCTGAGAGTTGCATGTTTTAAAAAATAAAAATAAACAAATAAATCCACAGTAAAATAAAAATAAACAAATAAATCCACAGAAGAAGGGAAATGTGACTAGTCTCTTGCAGCTGAGGAAGCCTCTTTCCATCTGGTTTTGGGGGGAGGAGCAATCTTAAAAACTTGTGGAACAGGGTTTTTTTGTCTCCCCTTGGAATCTATTGTGAGAGCAGCCCAAACGAAAAAAAAAAAATAGGGGCTTCCTGCATTTAATTCATTGCAAATTATATTGGAAAAAGGTTATTGACAGTAGTTTTATTTTTACTAATTTTATCCCAAAGAAATAAAAGTCAACTGTGGACATGTTTAGATTCATTGATAGCTTTTCAAGCATAGAGGTCTGTTAGATAATTTTTCTATGGCAAATCAACATTTTGTTTTCCCACATGGCCAGTTTATTTGTTCTAGATTCTTTTATCCCTTCAAGTTATAGGACAGTATCACAGAGATGCTGATAATCTCCTCAATGTTTCAAATATGAACGCCCCTACATCCAATATCCAGAGGTTGTGCTACGTTATTGTTCTGTCTTCTATTCATTAAATAGGATAAGGGTAATATCGTTTGTTGCCCACAAGAGGTCACTGTTGGCTTTCTTATGTTTTCCACATACATCTCTACAGTATTTCTGTGGGTTGGAGCCTGTTGCTTTAAGGAAAAGATACTTCCTTGGACTGCCCCTTTTCCCTTCCCTTACTGAGTTGGAAACGCAGATGTCTTGGTGCCTCCATAGGATTCAGAGGTGCTATGGTTGGCTCCAGTACCTTTTCTTCAATCGTTCCTCCTGACTAATGGATCCCGGTAGGAATCATTGTACTAGACTACATATTTGTGTTGGAATATGTGTACAGTTGTTATGTAGGCACTGTGAAATGGCAGTGGCTCTACTCAGATTACATAGGCCGTGATACATGCAGAGCAGGTGTAGGGCAGCTTCAGCAGTGTAAATGTTGTGTTCAGTCATATGCATTGCTCTCTATGTTATGCAGATTCTGTAAATACCAGTACTACTATG